>NW_015552575.1:230007-234668 GCF_001515605.1 Sinocyclocheilus anshuiensis
AAGACTGGCGTAATGATGCTGAAAATACAGCTGCGCATCACAGAAATAAATTACATTTTATGTATGTACATATATGTATATATGTGTGTGTGACACACACACACACATTTGTATTTATACTCTATGTAGATTTTTAGTTATATATTATAAAAAAATGTAGTAATTTAATTATTTTATAATTTTAATTATTTTAAATATAAATGTGTGTGTGTGTGTGTGTATATATGTATGTATATATATATATATATATATATATAGAGAGAGAGATAGATAGATAGATACACGTGTATTTATACTAATATGTACATTTTTAGAAATATATAATTAACATGTTATAAAATTATAAATATATATAAGTATAATATAAATGTATTTATATGTAAGTGTGTGTGTGTGTGTGTGTGTGTGTGACAGAGAGAGAGAGACCAACGGTGTCAGTGTTTGGAGCCAACAGTGATATTAAATATATTCCCAATTATCAATGTGCCACATGAGTTTTTTTTTCTTTTCCCCCACTTTAATGTTAGACGTGATAATCATTCTTGTTTGAAATGCGCGAAAATTAAACAAAGTCAAGATCTCCGCAGGTCGTGCCGCTGTCACACGTTCGCGGGCTTCACACGGAGCGTGTAAACTGCGCATGCTCCTTGACCTTGCGATTAAACCACGCCCGCGTGATGTCGTCAGACCTGAAACACCCAGTATTTAGTCTATGCCTTGAGAGAACAGTGATTGAGCAGGGGCTGTGGAGAGCTTTGTTATTAAAACAGGCCCTTGTTGACTCAAACACCCTAATTGAACTGAAATGTCACTTAGTTGATTAATAGGTATTTGCTTTGGCTATTACATGCAATTTTCTTGTTTATTTATTTGTTTAATGATTGCTTTGCTGTGTTTGTTTTTCTTTAGCCATACTTTTCTTTGAAAGTTTCCATGTCACCATGTAATACCATTTGCAACCTTATTTTTTTATTACTTTTTTTTTCAGTAACATGTATTTCTGAGTGAAACAGGACAGTTAATAAGAAGTAGAGCAAAACTTGATTTTGTTCACAGGGATTTTATTGGATCTTGAAAATTAGGCATACCAAAATGGAGGCAGGTGGTCTGAGTGAAAGGGGAAACAAGGAATTAGAGTCAATTGTGATTTTTATTTTTATAATTGTTATGGTGAAGATACAGTGGCAAAACGCAGATCCATCATTCATGAATTAAGCACTTCTATAATTAAATGGTGTCTAGAGAAACACTTCAGTTTTGGCTTGGTAAAAAGGGGTATGTCAAATAATTAAAATACAACTAATGTCTACACAGACCACATCTTTTAAATGGTGTTGATTAGGCAGGCAGATAAAAAGTCTGGAGCCAAGAAACATCCATAATTCAGCGGACAGCTGGCTTGATGTGGTAGTGCAACCTTTTATTTCAAGTTTTTGACAGCTCTTCCTCAACTTCCCAGTTCTTGTCTGCATAGCTCGTTTTGGTCCCAAATTCTGTATGGTTACCAGTTCAGGTTGTTTGGGTTCTAGATGTGATGACCCATTTAGGTTATATAAGTGCAGATCTTTCTCATACTCCATGCATATAAGCAATTAAAATATTAGCAATACAAAGGAGGCAGAGTCAGCAGAAATTACATTACTTTTTGGTCTATTAATGTGATTTTAAGGTTCTCTTTTAAGGAGCTCAAGAACAGAGGGGGAGACTAAATTTAATTAGACCACAAGTTAGTGTTACATGCAGTGCTTTAAAGAGCACACGACAAAGGGGTAATCCAAGAAAACAGTCTTTAATAATAAATCCACAGAGAATAAACGCATGTAATCCAGGAGTAGAGGGTAGCACAAACGCAAAAGAACCAATCATCAATAACTGGCCAAGGAACTAAACAGAACAGGCAGTACTTATACAAAAGCTAGAGAGGGACCGATAACTTAATTAATGAACACAGGTGATCAGAATAACGTAATTAGAACAACTAGGAACTAAACAAGACAGGAGAACAGGAACAGAAAGAATCACAAATAAAAGTACATGACTTTTGAGTTGTTGTAGGATTGAAAATGGCCATTTTTAACGAGCGCTCTTGGCTTTTTTCAAAAGTTTGTAGATGTTTTAGCATAAGTGGTGGTATTTAACTTATATTATTTGGAGGCTAAGCAAAGAAAGTCCTTTGCTGTACTCTGATGTGCAGAAAACAAGCACTGTTCTTAAAACGCAATGCTTAATTTAATCTGGAAATTTCAGGATAGAGTCACAATATCTTAATCATATAATTCAGTACAATATTAAGTAGTGTAACAATACCACTCAGTGTTAGAATGTGTATACAATTATAAATCTAATATAAAAAATATAATTTCTCTCATAATTTCTTTACTTTCACAATTTATTTTTTATTACATAAGCTTTGTATAGTAAGCATTGAATAACAAAAATAAAGTTAACATGTGACCACTCACATATGAGTTAAGTTCATGCAGATCTATCCAACAGACATGACACAGAACTATTTATTTATTTGTACAAGGAACAGTGCAGGAAAAACACGAGGTGCAGTCCTTGTATTGCCTTATTTAGTATGTTATGTTACTGCAGATAAATGAAGGATAAATAAACACACAGTACTATTGTGCAACACTATTTTGTTATGGGATTTTTTACATTTTTATTTCCATAATCCTTTGTTTAGTCCATATTCATGCATATTAATGTCCATGTTTATGATGACACTCATTAGATCTTTTTATTCTGTCTGGTGGCCCTACAGGAAGTATAATTTTATAATGATGTCTTTTGAAAACCATATGGTAACGACTTTTTTTTCAGATAATCAATTTAATTAAATATTTTTTATTTGGAAACTGACGGAGGTCAGATATAAATGATACATCATGATACAAAGAAGCGTCATATGTAACACTTCATTAAAAAAAATGATGAGCCACATTTGAGTTCTTCCTCACCATGACTTATTTTTGCGACACATACCGCTTTGTATTTTTGCATTATTTCATATATTTTTGCTTTCACATGTAAATACTGTACAGCAGTCCCTGCCACTAATGGCCATGCAGTGTTGGGAAGGTTACTTTGGAAATGTAATAGGTTACAGATTACAAGTTACCCTATTTAAAATGTAATAGTAGTGTAACTTTTTCAATTACTTTATTAAAGTAATGTAACTGATTACTTTTGATTACTTTCCTAAATTTCTAATGAATGTTTATTTGCAACTGTTAATTATTTTCAAACATTTACACCATGCAGGGTTAACCTTAGCGTAGTGCTCAACACTGTCAGACTTTCAAAATCCTTCATCACTTGAATTAAGATGATCAAATTTGAACACACCCACCACAAAATCAGACTTTAGTACCGCCTTTTACTTTGAGAATGATCTGAAGTTCAATGCAGATTTAAAATCATAAGAAATAGTTAATAGATAAGAAATCTTTGCATAACTACAGGAAACACTGCATCTAACAATGGTTTGGAAAAAAATAGTTAATTAAAAAATAATAATAAATAAAAGCATATACATCAACTCAAATACGGTTATATAATAAGCATGTGTCCTACTCTGTGTACTAAACGCCTGAAACATTGGTGTTTTTTTTAAACATTGGTGTCTCTTTGTATATGATATGACGATAGTTTTCTCAAAATAAGTAAAATGCTCATGAAGTGACTCAGAGCAGTTCTAGAGATTATGTTTATGTGTTCATGTACTCATATATTGAGGCGGCAGAGGCTGAAAACTTCAAAAAGCTTCAGTAGGCCTATTTGTAGTAAATGAAACCGCATGTCTGCGCCATTAATTTCCACGAGGGGCGCTACGTGTGATTCCCTGTGACAAGAATAAATCCCTTTGTTTCGTTCTCCTGGTCTCCTCGTTCCGCACTCCTCACACTATCACCGACCGTGACAGAATTCCAGACCTAAAAGTGACAATAAGCGGCACCCCTTCTACCCATGTTTGTTTTTCGTTTTTTGAAAAGTGTTTTTGTTTTGTTTTCCCGTTCGTTTCTCCCCGTCCAAATGGAGGAATGAGCGATGTTAATCGCTGTGGCTCAGGTGAACCCCGACCCGATTCTCTACACGAGGGCGTTCGTGCCGCTCACCCTCGCCAGCTCCCTCGAGGGAGAAACCCTCCTGACGCTGTTCCGGATCGGGATAACCTACCATCGTCCCGAGCTCCCAGACACCACCAACCTCGGCTGGAAGGAGGGAGTCATGCGGTGTCTGGAGAGCTTCCGATCCCGATCCGGGACCCATCTGCCGGCCGTTCCTGAGTCAAGTAAGTACAGCAGTATGCTCAGGCAAGCCCGCCGGATGTTAATGTGGCAAGCCCCCCAGACGTTAATGTGGCAAGCCCGCCAGACAATAATATGGCAAGCCCATTGAACATTAATATGGCAAGCCCGCCATACGTTCATGTGGGCCCAGTGTCAGTTCCAGCCTCAGTGCCCGCTCCTCGTAAGCGCCTTCCAGAGCGCCCCCCCGGTGCCGGCTCCTTGAAAGTGCTTTGCTGTGCCTGCTCCTCCAGAGCACCCTCCAGTGCCAGCACCACGTCAGTGCTACCCTGATCCCCAGTTCAGCCCAGGAAGGGCTCCTGTTCCCGAGTATAGCCCACGGAGGGCTCCTGATCCCCAGTTCAG
>NW_015552575.1:234767-245329 GCF_001515605.1 Sinocyclocheilus anshuiensis
GCCTGATTTCCCCGTTAAGCCCAGGGAGGGCTCCTGTTTCTCCATTAAGCCCAGGGAGGGCTCCCGAGCCCCGGCTCCGCCATGGCCTCCCGAGCCCCCTGATCCGCCATGGCCTCCCGAGCCCCCTGATCCACCATGGCCTCCCGAGCCCCCGGCTCCGCCATGGCCTCCTGAGCCCCCGGCTCCGCCATGGCTTCCTGATCTGCCCTGGAGGCTCTCCTGGTCTCGGCCCAGTTCCAGTCCTGCACCAGCCGATGGTACGCGCCGTCTGGGAGGGGGGCGATCTGTCACGTGTATGTTCCCGTTGAGTTCCTGTTTTCCTTATTTGGTCCTTCCAGTTCCTTTTCACTTTACAAAAATTAACCATGCTTTTTTTGGCAAATGGATTACCATTTGTATTTATTTTTACTACAAATTACATGGTTAAACTATGGTTAGTGTAGCAAAAACCATGGTTAACATTAACAATAAGGTAAACAATAGTAACCATTGTCTTTGGATTTATAGTAAAATCATCGTTAATTTTCGTAAGGGTTGTGTTGTTGTCTGCCCTAGCTCCCCCTAAACCTATTATAAAATATGATTATTTGTCTGCTAAATTACTACTGTAACATTACAATAGATAATAATGATGTCCTTTATATAGTATTTTGAGTGATGACTGATGAGCAATGGGCATTGATTACTCTGATCCAAACCTTTTGGCGGAGGCGCGTGAGCCGAAGCATTGCCAGTCACGACTAACCGATTCATGATTTATTGGAGATTTAATTATTGAATGGTGAATTCGGAAATAATCACAATAATAATAATAAAACAGTGGGCCAAATCGGCTGCCAGGCCACCGGGAACTGTCCAGGTTCTCCCGATGGCCAGTCCGCGCCTGATTTTCACAGACACGCAGAACGTGCAGGATTCATATATTGTCTTTTTGCAGTTTAATATTCACAGACACTAGTCCATATCGTGTTTTGATTCAAGCGTACTGACCTATTTTTGATTTATTCGTCCAAAATGTGGCATATTCTGTCCGCGTTAGGCTATAGGAATTCCGTTTTTATGACTGGATTCTACGAACCAGTCTGTGTTTTCCGCATTGCGGAAATTATAGGGCCGTATGTCTCAGAGTGTTACGGGGCTGATGAGACGTGAGACGTGCGGATCCAAGTGCAAACCTTTATTATCAGACATGGTTAGAGACAGGAAGGGGTCAGATAGTGGCAACAGGTATATAGAGGGCAAGACATAAGAATATTCCTAGGGCTAGCGTGGGTCTACGAACGGAGAACAGAATTAACAGGGCGAGACTAGAGAGGTAACTCCAAGTATAAGGCAAAGGTCCAGGCAGGGGCAAACAGTATCTGAATAGGGCAAGACGAGAGGGGGAATCCGAGGTACACAGGCAAAGATCAGGATACGAGAAAACAGACAAGGCAAGACTAAGGTAAGGCTATGAAAACTAAAGGGCTACCTGGGCTTCCATACCACCTCAGCAGTGCCACAAACTGATCACCTCCATGCCACGCCGAATTGAGGCAGTAATTAAAGCAAAAGGAGCCTCTACCAAGTATTGAGTACATGTACAGTAAATGAACATACTTTCCAGAAGGCCAACAATTCACTAAAAATGTTTTTTTTATTGGTCTTATGAAGTATTCTAATTTGTTGAGATAGTGAATTGGTGGGTTTTTGTTAAATGTGAGCCAAAATCATCACAATTAAAAGAACCAAGGACTTAAACTACTTCAGTCTGTGTGCATTGAATTTATTTAATACACGAGTTTCACAATTTGAGTTGAATTACTGAAATAAATGAACTTTTCCATGACATTCTAATTTATTGAGATGCACCTGTATACTGTATTGCTTACTCTGTGAGCGATTAATTTAGTCTGTGATGGTCTCTCAGGAGGTGCCATGTCTTGTAGTTCTATTGATATTATACATCCACTGAAAGGCCGGCAGATTTTGGATTGAGGACAGGTGATATAACAACTCTGGGATCAATGTTGCTGTGGGAGAGAAGAGACTTGTGTTATTTCATGTTAATTTAGGGCATTTCTGAGACTGTCTGTTTGTTGTCAAAGGGGAGAAGGAGGCAGAAATAATGCACACAATAGCAACTCACAGGTAGGACTGGGTATAAGGAAACAAGTCCTTTCACCCTGTATCTAGTGAATCAACTCAGCTGGTTCAGACATGTTGCTATAGTTATTCTCTTGACAGATGAGTAACACTATCTTAAAGTGGGAGAAAGGCCATTAACTTAAAGCTGAAGCAGGCAGACTGGCTTTCATTGTAGTCCCTAGAATGATGAGCAAAAATATCACTATGCTTGACATCACCATACCATAAAGTCATGAATTCACTCCACAGTTGCTTTATTTCAGTACAAATCCTGCATCTTATTTAACCACCCACAATCCAGCAAAACTAGGTGCTACATGCACTGGTCTAGCGCTGTGTTGTATATACAAGTTTCTGTCATTCTTTTTTGATGCAAAATTACACAAACAATGATTATTATTTGCTATATTCATAAATGTCAGTGCCTGATGCACTTGATGTGGCATTTACTGACCACAGAAAGCAGGTTTTAAATGAAAGTTTATGTATGTATGTATGTATGTATTTCTGTCAGGGCCACTATTGTCAAAGATGATTGACAATAGCATACAGTTTGGATTGGCGGTATGGTTCTGTTCTGGACAAGAGCAGCGATAAACTCCTAGGGTAAACAGTACAGAACCAACATAAATGTATTGAAGATATCATTAATCATTTTAAATCATAATCATTTTTGTAATCAGTCTGATTCAAAGGGGAATCAGAAGGCCGTATCCTGACTGAACGACAGGAGGAGCTGGGGATGGAGGAGGGTAATTAGCTATTGAACAATGTGAAAGCTGCTGATAATACTGAAGGACCTTATATATGGATGCTGTGATAGGTATCGAATCCCTATAGGTAGACGTGAATCAGCTGAGAGTCAGCTGATGCAAGCTTGACTGACGTGACCTGCCAGAACTAACTCTAAACTTGATGCAAGTATGTATGTATGTATGTATGTATTTATTTATGTATTTGTTTAAAATACTTCCTCATATTTATAACATTATCTAGTGATCATGATCATGTCATCGTCTTAACAATCAATATCTACAACATTGTGAATTTTATAAAGATACGTTTGGTCATTAATTTGTAAATGCAAACATACATTCCCCAAACAGTTTAAAGCCTTCTGGAGTCATAATATAGCTTTCAATGGGGAAATAATTAATATAAACTCTTTCCATTGGTTCTTAAATGCCATGTGACCAAATGCCTGACTATATTAATCTACAAATGAGAGCAGCAGGGAAGAAAATCATTAATTTTGTGAATGAATATCTTCAGAATTGTGGAAATAAAGCACATCATATGAACTGCTTATACATTCTGCTTAACAGCATTTCATTTGTAGGTGCACACACAGACACACACACACACACACACTTCACACATACTTGAATATGTGGTTTATGGGGTCTCTCCATAGGCGTAATGGTTTTTATACTGTACAAATTGTATTTTCCATCCCCTTACCCGAACCCTACACCTAAACCTACCCCTTACAGAAAACTACTGGCAATTGTTGAATAAAAAAAAACAAAAACAAAACAAAACAATTTTACGAGTACACAGGAAATATCCTCATAAACTCGGTTTACATTGTAATACCCATGTCATAATACACATTTGTGTCCTCATAAATCATAAATACAAGACAATAAATAAAAATAACATTGATGTAGCTAATACCATCTTTCAATAAACACATGGCATGGTAATGCAGGCCTTTTCTTATTATTCACCAACACTTCTAAAACATATGTAAACAGCACAAGTCTGATACAGAAAGGGGATGGTAACTAAACAAAGGCTTGTCAAGCAGTTTGGAGATGTTGAAAGGGAATATGGAAGTGTAATTATCTCAGAAGGCATCACAAAGGCATTTTAATTTGGTATGTGTTGCATTTATCTGTCATGGAGAGAGTGAGACTGCTATTTTGACTTTTGTTTGTCTCTTGTTGTCTTCAGCATTTTTCTCTCACGCTACATGATCTAATTCTCACACCCATTTTCATCTAAAACAGATCAAGTCTAATCAGTCCACTCAAAGGCCATTTTTCATAATGCCACAATTATTACCCAGTAATTTGGATATATTTTTCTCCATAAACATTTTTTTTTTGTGATTTATTGTACAACACATACTGATACATTGACAGTAATTGGCCCTATACATCTGAAGGTAGAGAAACTAAAATGATTCAGGAAATTATTACGTAATAATACAAGTAAATGCCAGCAAACTGATCAAAAGGTCAAAGGATGGCCATAAAAGGAGCTTGCAGTTGCTAGAAATCTGACATTTACCTTTTGACGGTGAATTTAGTAGACATTTGCTCACTGCCCTACACCATGTGTCATATGTACAGACTAAATATGTTCTTAAGTGAGGCATGGCAGTAATTGTTCGTATTGATTTTTTCCCCTAGCCAACAGTTTAGTCAAGAAAACTACAAATTAACACTTCGGAAGAAGGCTTTTTGGTAGTGGGGGCATTTGGGATATTGCTATCATGGTGATGAAGCTGTTTAGTGTTGCATTTACTGAAAACAAAGGCTATACTTCTGTTTTGAATACAAATGCTTATCTGATCTACCTGCATTAGTTTGTAGCATGACACATAATAACTTTTATTAAAACATTCTTCAAATATATGTTATTATTATTATTATTATTTTAGCAGTACTTGTTAAGGCAACCATTCCTATTGCTAATATATGGGGTTAGTGACTTTTTGAACCAATATATTACCACACAACATTCATGTTCATGTTCAGACTCAAATGATTTGATTAAACAGTACACAACTCGTCCCAAAACAATTGTGTTCTGAACATGAAAGATACTTCAAGCTGTGTGGAAATAAATTACATTCCAATCTCAAATCTATCATGATTATATATTTTGTGAGCTGGAGAGCTGCTAATAAGTCATTTACTCCTATAATGTTCTCTCTCTTAAAATGTAAATTATTATAAATGTCAGTGTCATATAAGTCTGTCAGATAAATCAGTCTGCTGTCAAACATTACTCCTAGTCTGGCCTTCCATAAATATTCAGTGCATACATAAGGTTAAGTTTCAGATGAATGAATGAATGAACGACTGACTGACTGACTGACTAATTAACTAACTGCATTAATGAATATTTATTTATTTCATTATTTATTTTTATTATTTTGTTTTATCATTATTTTTTGACATTCATAAAGCAAGTTTGCTTTATGACCCATTGCTAAGATATGGTTCCATGCTTTTTGGTGGGGGCACATACAGGGGATAAACAAAATAACATGAACACACAGAAAATAGGCAATATTTCTTTATAAAGATGTTTTACCACCATTTACCTTTCATACAGCTTCCAACCTTCTTCAAATAGATTTATATAACTTTTAAATAGTCTTGAATGTTGTCTATAAAAACATCTGCCAGTTGCTTTAGAGATGTTGGTGGAGGGAATCAGCTTCTCACGCTTCTCTCCAAAACTGTCTATATTAGTTTGATATTGAAGGTAGGTGATTGCCCTGGTCAGGGCAAACGTTGAAGTTTATGTTGGCACACCAACTGGCCAGGTTTTATGCTTATAACACCATCATGTTCACATTTTAACATTGGTGATTAAAGTTTTAGCAATTGCAGCTCTTTCATGGGTGTTGGCTTTTTGAATTTTTCTGTGGTCCTTTTTTTGTGGAAACAGGGTTTTGCTGTCATTTTGCTCCAGCAGTTCTATGTTGCTAGCATTTATTTAGCATTTATTTAACACAATTAGCATTTGACGATCCCGTCATTCACTTTCAGTTTTCGCCACTATTCTTCTTTTATGATGAAGTCTTGCTATGCTTTGTGTATGCAGTTATAATTGTAAAGACTGTTGTTCTTAAAATACCAAAAAGGACCTGTTAAGATTACAGACACTCCTGTTAAACAGGCTGTCATGACTTGCCACTTTTGGAAGTCTGACAAGTCACCCATTTCACCCATGGCTAAACCCTGCTGAACTCAACTTCTAATACACTGATATAAAAAATATAGAATATAGATATATCAAAATTGCAATGTTTGTTTTTTTACTGTGGCCAACACAAATTATATTATTAACCCCAATAATAATGGATGTTCACATTATTTTGTCCAACCCCTGTATCTGCCCCAACCCACCGGTTTGTGAACAAGTGGTGTCTTGAACTCCATTTTCGTCTGCCATCATCTATCACACTGGGGGTCTGATCAAACTCTGGTTATCGGCTCTGTTGTTGGGCCTCCCAAGGGTTCTGAAAGAAAAATCAGTATGCACTGAATTGAGTGAAAATCATCAAGCAGACTTTATTTAATGCTTAAAAGAGCTGAAAGGGTGTCTTGTAACTGCTTAAATCATTTGAATTCTCTTGACTCACCACAGTAACAATTCTTATTTGTTTTAGTAAAAAAGTAATGGAGCGGAAAGGGTACATATCAGGCACTGGCAGATAAGAAAACCTCCTGTTGTGACAAACCTACATTTTTGATCTAGAAAGGCTTCTTAACTCACCTCTCCAAGGAATTCACTTGTTTATGTTTTTTAGATGTTATGTTTAATTTTTTATGCATAAATATATATATATATATATATATATATATACTTTTATATTTTAACTTTGAACCTTTCTTTTAGCTGTATCGTCCAGCTATATCAAGTAGACCACATTACTTCTCACAGCAGTTCTTATGAATTAATAGTCAGCATAGCCAATATGTGCCTTTGAACATGCTACACTGATGGGCCTGGAGTCAGAGAGCACCCGATGAGAGGACACTAAATAGATTGTCAGTGAGGGAGGACTGTGAACTTCACAAGCATTGATCGAGTGTCTTTAAAGAGCAGAAAGCCTAAAGAGTCACTTCCTTTCAGAGTCAGGTTGGGTGTAGTGTGAATCTTGGCACAGCACTACTGAAAAGTCAGCAGAGACCAGGACAACTAGATGAGCCCCAGATACAGATCCCCAGTAAAGACCTTGTCTTAGACGGCCACCAGGACAAGACCACAGAAACCAGATGAGTCCTCTGCACAATGTGACTTTGCTGCAGCCTGGAATTGAACTGCTGGTTTCGTCTGGCCAGAGGAAGTAAAACACCACCATAATAACATATACCAAAGAAATATATTTAATTTGGGTCTGTACAGTTGCCTTGAAACAAAAAATAGTGGATCAAATTGACCCGCGAACACCAAAATCGTCAGAAAATTATTTGTGTGCACTTCAAAACACATCAGTGTATCCTCACTTTGCATGCATGTTAATGGTCCTGAATGAGAAAAAGTCAAGATATCAAGAATAAAATCACAGATTAACTGGTATTTCCGACAGCTCCATATAACTAGATGAGCCCCAGATACAGATCCCCAGTAAAGACCTTGTCTCAGACGGCCACAGGGACAAGACCACAGGAGCCAGTTGAGTCCTCTGCACAATGTGACTTTACTGCAGCCTAGAATTGAAAAAAGTGAAAGTGACGTGAGTGTGGCCAAGTCTGGTTACCAATACTAGGAATTAGTGCTCTGCATTTATCCCATCCTAAGTGGGCAGCCATTTATGCTGCGGCACCCAGGGAGCAGTTGGGGGTTCAGTGCCTTGCTCAAGGGCACCTCAGTTCTGCCTTTAACTGAAAAATTTGTGTTTACTATTGTCACTTTGCATTATTGACACACTATTTTCCTAATTAATGCTGTACAGTTGCTTTGACACAATCTGTATTGTTAAAAGCGCTGTATAAATAAAGGTGACTTGACTTGACTTGACTACTGCAGATATACTGTGGCATGCAACGCAAAGACTTTATCTGGAGGTTTTCTCTGAGATGTGTATAATTTTAGAGATGATTTGGTTTTGCCAGTTTATTTCTCTGGAAATAGTTGATTTGTTTGCTGCCATTGCCCTTATACTGAATTCATTAACCTAATTGCAGTAATGTAATTTTGTATGCTTAGGGAACATTTGGTTTGATATTTTCTATTTCCAGAGTAAGTAATTATGCTCAGGTGAGTATACATATATTTATACTGTGAGTGTATGTGTTGTGTGCAAATTTCTTTCAATGTTTTTTTTGGAAAATAACGTAGTGAAAAATTACCTTCTCTTAAATGAGTTTAATTTAAGTTTCATTTTAAGAGTTTCTTCTGTTGAAGATATTTTGAATAATGTTGTTAATCAAACAGGTGTTGGTCCCCATTGACTTCCATAGTAAATAAATAAATAAATAAACATACATACATACTAATAAAAAACAAAAGCTAAAAACACATCTCTTCCATCTTTATTTGACCCTCTAACTCTAGCACTCTCTATTCTAATTATATTCTTTATTAAAAAAAATAAAAAATAAAAATAACTTGCCCCTTTTAGACCTGCACTCTATTTATTTACTAACTGCTTGTTTTCTTAAAAAAAAATAACACTTGCTTCTCTAATCTTTTTGCATTCTATCTATTTGTTTTCTTTTTATTTATTATACAATTATAATTCTGACTTTCTGACTTTTTCTGATTAACAAAAGCAAAAAAAGCCTCTAGCACTAGCTTGCTCTATTCTTTATCTATTCTATGTTTTCTTTTTATTTATTATATGATTTAAAAAAAAACCTTGCTACGTGTACTGCATTAAGCTAACTGAGACTTGTTATAGCACTCGCATATCATTGCACTTTTGATGATTTTGATTGCTTCTATTGTCCTCATTTGTAAGTCGCTTTGGATAAAAGCGTCTGCTAAATGTCTAAATGTAAATGTATCCGTGGGGAACCGTCAGGGCCCTCTAGGCCCTGAGAGAGGGCCTAACTTATTGTAAAAACAATATTTACAATTTTTAAGTAAATGCTTTAAAATATAATATTTTTAATAAAAAAATAATTATTACTAATTTTATTTAAGCAATTCATAATTTGACAAACATCATCTAAATAAAATAAATACAACTTCTGTGGAAAAAACAAACAAACAAAAAAAAACTCTTAAAATCTGCCTATTCACTGAATGGACTTATTAACACCACCCATTTTGTCCATATTTGAATGTTTCCGCCTAGCGTTTGCGGCTCTGTGATTCGTGGTCCAGCTATGAAATTACAGATGGCTAAGCAATAGTAAATAAATGGGGGAGGTATTCGAATGACAGAAAAATCGACCAATCATATCTTTCCTCTAAATGGGCGGGCCTTGTTATCACTAACTTTATGACAAGTTCCGCCCGCTGTGGGGATTTCTCGGGAAAAAAATATATAGGCTGATAAACTAACTAGCTATTATTCACGTCACGATGGAAGCCGCAAATAACGTAAGTGAGGACATTTACTAGGCCGCTGAGCCAATAATAATATTATTTATTATAAACACTTCTTGTTTGTCATGAAGTGTCTGTCGCTAATTTGTTTTGTGTTAGCGCTGTCATGATGTGTTGTCTTAAACACAGGAGGGAGTGTCTGTACGTTTTGCCCGCTGAAGTGCAGATATTTGTAATGAGGATTTGCATTTGACTTAAATTTAGCTGTTTTATTTTGGTAATATCAGTCACTCTCGCTGTGCTGTTTTGTTGCGGTCGCACATCGGACGAGAAGCACAGTGGTGCCCCGGTGCAACACGTATCACACACTGAACGCGTCGCGTCAGCAAACGGGATGAGAAATTGCGATCTATAGCTCAATGAATAACGGAATGTATTAGAGCCACAGAAAGACAAACATTTTGATAAAAAATGCACAATACACAATCTTCCAACCTAGGATGAAGTCATTATGTACATTAACAATAATTTGGGGCAAATATAATGTAATTTAATGGAAAATGATGTGAGTGGCTCTGTGGCGCGGCAGAATTATGAACAGCGCCCGGAGTCGGGATCCGCGGACAGTCGCCGGTGATGCGATTTCAATTTTTCCTTTCTCTTTGGAGTGTTACAAGCTCTTGGTGCATAAAGAAGAAATGTAAAGTTGCAAAGACTAAAGTCCTAAGAGATATTCAAATCCAAATCCAACGAGATATTCTTTATAAAAGTTGAGTCAACCACTCCTACCTAAAACGGCTCATTCTAACACGCCCCCACATGTCTATGTCAGGATGTGGGAAGATTTGCATAACGCTGCCCAAATGTTCACGCAAAGAAAGAAGGCGTAACTTTTATTCTTGCTGTTGTCACCGCTGCCATGTTGTGGAGTCGCTGTGTCCCAGGTGAAAAAGAAATATATTTAAATTGTGCTTTTTCAGACATACTTACTATATTTAAATTATACTATACTAAGTGCATATTAATTGTATTATTTTGAAACAACTTTAAGTATATTAAGTGTAATTAATTGTAAACAACTTTAAGTATATTAAGTGTATTTCAAGATATGCTTAAGTTTGATTTTAATCTATTTAATCTATTTTTAATATATTGAAATTGTGTTAAATTGGAACCACTTTAAGTATATTTAG
>NW_015552575.1:245472-245642 GCF_001515605.1 Sinocyclocheilus anshuiensis
CGTACACACTAGAAAACTTTAATGTATTATATATTGTTGTGTACATTACAAATATTCATAAAGTACACTAAGTACACTAAGCAGCATATATACTTTGGTGAAAAACAAAACAAAACATACTATTAAATGTATTAAAAATGCACTTGAAATACAAGTATGTTTATAGTATA
>NW_015552575.1:249027-249278 GCF_001515605.1 Sinocyclocheilus anshuiensis
GTTCTAACATGCCCCAACATTCCTACGTCGCTCTGTGGGAAGATTTGCATAACGCTGCCCAAATGTTCACGCAAAGAAAGAAGGCGTAACTTTTATTCTTGCTGTTGTCACCGCTGCCATGTTGTGGAGTCGCTGTGTCCCAGGTGAAAAAGAAATATATTTAAATTGTGCTTTTTCAGACATACTTACTATATTTAAATTATACTATACTAAGTGCATATTAAATGTATTATTTTGAAACAACTTTAAGT
>NW_015552575.1:249337-252322 GCF_001515605.1 Sinocyclocheilus anshuiensis
AGTTGTATTTACAACACTGTTCCAGAACAGTTCAACCCAAATATTCAGATGTGTGCTGCGCATTTTATGGAGGAGGATGAGGACTGTTTCCTGAACCAGTAGTCTACTGTGGCACAAGGGCTGTTTCTATAAAGTTGGGCAGTTCCAACTTTGCAAGGACAGTCTGGCGCTTCTGACTCACAGTCTGTAAGTATGCCGTCGTGCGGCGCGGTGCAGGGCTGCACATGTCATCCGTTGTGCGAACGCCTTAAGGCTGGATAGCCTCTTGTTTCAGAGGTGGAATTGTCAAAGATGACTTTTAGAAGAGGACACCGTAAGCTAGGCTGGTAGTTTTTTCCCCTGACGAGGGTAGGGCACTGCTGCATCTCCAGAACTGCTCTGAGAGTCACTTCGTGAGCATTTTGCCGTTTCATTTGAGTAAAACTATCCTCATCGTATCACACGTAAACACAGGAATGTAAAGGTATTCACGGCAACCGTCAAAATAAAAGTTCGGTTTAACTTGACGTTGTGGCAGAAATATATTACTATTGTTCAGTAGAATGTACGTAATGGGCTACTACAACTACTAAAATTATTAAAACCTTATTTTTCAGCAATAATCATACAATATTTATTCAATGTTTTAATTGTAATATTAAATCCCCTTTATTTTCCAAAAATATATATTTTTCATTTTCATGAATTAAATGTAAACATTTTTAAGTTTTATGCCTTAAAAAATGTAAATACACAACACAGACAACACAGATACAACGCTATTGTAAGAATAAATGAAACTCGTTTTTATGCTTTCAAATAATTAGACATGTTAAAACATAGAATTTGGTAACAATAAAACATAAGGTTGGAAAAAATAAAACATTTCATAGGGCCCTAAGACATGTTTTTTGATTAGTACAATTTAATTTAACCATTAACAAGGACTCCAGAAAAATTAGTCCCCCCCCCAAAGCCGTAAACCTAGGGGAAACACTATATATATATACAGTGGGTACGGAAAGTATTCAGACCCCCTTAAATTTTTCACTCTTTGTTATATTGCAGCCATTTGCTAAAATCATTTAAGTTAATTTTTTTTCCTCATTAATGTACACACAGCACCCCATATTGACAGAAAAACACAGAATTGTTGACATTTTTGCAGATTTATTAAAAAAGAAAAACTGAAATATCACATGGTCCTAAGTATTCAGACCCTTTGCTGTGACACTCATATATTTATGTACTGCGTTAGGCTAACCGAGACTTGTCATTTGCACTTATATATTGTTGCTCTTTTGTTAGTTTTGACTGCTTTTATTGTCCTAATTTGTAAGTCGCTTTGGATAAAAGCGTCTGCTAAATGACTAAATGTAAATGTAAATATTCTTTCATGATCAAAAGGGATTAGATGGCAAATCGGCTCCTTTGGTGAAGAAATGTTAACAAATGTTCCTTATAAGATAATCAATTCTGAATGAGTGAATAAAATGGAAATGAGACCACACCAAAGCACATGTTTGCCCCCAGTTTAATGGCTGCCTTATTATTCATCGTGCACAGCAAACTATGATGTCTGGTTCCTGGAGGAGATCTATACCTTTTTCAACAACCAGAATTCACATCCTCAGTGTTCTTGCATATCGGGAGTGTGCATATGTTGCTGTTTGAGAAGGGTCACGCTGATTGCAATGTCAAATGAACAGCAAGTGGCCCTTAAACCTTTCCCCTTTAGTTTTTGCATTACATAGCGCAGCACTTTGTTGGCGTGTCAACAGCCACAGGGCTGTGCCACAGCCTGTGTGCTCACCACATTCTAATGAGATGTCAGGAGAAAATTGATGGTTTAACACTGGCAATTTCTAAATTAAATTCACTGCTGCATGTAAATTGTCACAGCATATAACTTAAAGCTTTTGCAGCTTTATAACAAATGGTCACAGTGAGATTTGGCCCAAAAGATACTTGCCATTTGTTAAAAAAAATTGCTGGATGTCAAGAGTCATGCTAATGGTAGGTGCCTATTAAATATGAAAATATGTCAGCCTTTTAAATGTAATGTCATTATGTTAATGTGGCTTCAGGGAAGTAGTTGTCTAGTATAAAATTCACATTTATTTATTCATTTATTCACTTTTAGTAATATTAATAAATTAGTACATTTACATTTCAAAATGACTTATACATATAATATGTAGTTCATTTGATTAGTTAATTACTGTAAATGTTTCAAAGAGTTCAAATAGAAGGGCATGATTTTCTTAATGTAGGCCTACTATTGTGGATGCTGTGGCATGTTCCTTTCTGGAATGTGGTCTAATTTAGGGTTTCAACTGGCAGTATTCATATAAAACATAACAGAATGAAACACTTTTACTGTCAAATTAGATTTGTTTGCTAAAATGTGGTTTTAAATATTGAATTAGTTTTATAAGTTATTGCAACTATCTGATGTTTGTTACTGTATTTTAAATATAATTCTGTTCCATTGCTTCAGTTCCCCTTCAGGAACTCGAGCTGCGTCGAGAATCGCTTTGGGAACGCCCCTGCGTGACCGCGTTCTGAAGCACATGTCAAATCAGCCCAATGGAGCAGCGAGACGTCACGAGCGGGGTGATGTAAGCACCAGAAAGTATAAAAGCGCATCCGGCAGTGCGCAAGTCAGCTTTTGCTCTTCAGTAGCGCTCTGTGTATGTGTCAGTCTATTTATTGTTGTCTGTCAGCACAAGCATTCATACCGCCAGTCTCAGAAACAGAGCGTTGCAACCCACACCCCTCCGCAAAAAGAACGGGGGTCGGGGCAACGCTCTCAGTCGGGGTCTTCTAGACCGAAGATGGATCTGCGGACTGTTATTTTGTCAAAGAGGACCTTGACTAAGCGGTCCTGACGCCACCATCGTCAGGCCCCTGAGGGCAGCCCCACCTGGGGAGGAAAGGATAACACCTCAGTATACGGTGCCCAATCCTCCTCAGTGCCCTCACGGAGGTTCATTGATACCCCTG
>NW_015552575.1:253178-255462 GCF_001515605.1 Sinocyclocheilus anshuiensis
TCGGTTCTCGTCCGCCTCGTTTCAACGGGGTCATCCCCACACTAGTGGGCCCCGAGCAGGCTCTGGTAATGGAACAAGAAGTAGATACTCTCTTGAGGAAGGGGGCCATAGAACGTGTTCCGCCTCTCTCTCTTGAGCGTCTGGGTTCTGCAGCCGTTACTTCATCGTTCCGAAGAAGGATGGGGGGTTGCGTCCGATTTTAGATCTCCGTCTTCTGAACCGCGCTATCAAACGGCTTCGGTTCAAGATGCTCAGTATCAGGCAGATAGTATCTCAAATCCAGTCCGAAGACTAGTTTGTTACGATAGATCTCAAAGACGCTTATTTCCATGTTTCCATCCTTCCTCAACACTGGAAGTTCCTGAGGTTTGCTTTCGGGGGCGAAGCATACCAATATCGAGTTCTTCCCTTCGGCCTGTCACTCTCACCCCGCACTTTCATGAAGTGTGTGGATGCAGCTCTGGCTCCTTTGCGACTCCAGGGCATCTGCATACTCAATTACATCGACGATTGGTTGATACTAGCTCGATCGGAGCAGTTGGCGGCTCGGCATCGAGATGTCGTCCTCGCCCATATGAGAGAGCTGGGGTTAAGACTAAACGCCAAGAAGAGTGTTCTTTCTCCACTACAGAGAACCACTTATTTAGGCGTGGTGTGGGACTCAACCTCGATGCAGGCACGTCTGTCTCCTGTACCCTGCACTTTCACGAAGTGTGTGGATGCTGCTCTGGCTCCTCTGCGACTCCAGGGCATCCACATACTCAATTACATCGACGATTGGTTAATACTAGCTCAATCGGAGCAGATGGCGGCTCGGCATCGAGATGTCGTCCTCGCCCATACGAGAGAGCTGGGGTTAAGACTAAACACCAAGAAAAGTGTGCTTTCGCCACTACAGAGAACCACTTATTTAGGCGTGGTGTGGGACTCAACCTCGATGCAGGCACGTTTGTCTCCTGCTCGAATCGAGGCAATCCTCACGATAGTCAGGAGAGTAAGAGAAGGCCAGTCACTCACTGTCAAACAGTTTCAAAGGCTGTTGGGCCTGATGGCAGCAGCGTCCAACGTGATACCTTTGGCCTGCTGTACATGAGACCCTTACAGTGGTGACTCAGAACCAAGGGATTTTCCCCGAGGGGGAATCCAGAGATGCTGGCCGTGTTTCGAGCTCTGACACACTTCCTTCCAGACCTAAGGGGGCATCATGTGCTTGTCCGCACAGCCAGCACATCGGTGGTCTCCTACATCAATCGGCAGGGGGATCTGCATTCGCGCCCCTTGTACAAGCTGGTGCGCCAGATCCTTCTGTCTCACTAAGAGCAGTCTACATCCCTGGGTATCTAAATCAGGGGGCAGATATCCTGTCGAGACAGGGGCTGAGGCCCGGGGGATGGAGGCTCCACCCAGAGGTGGTGGAGATCCTATGGATGCATTTCGTACAGGCGGAAGTAGATCTATTTGTGTCCAATCCTTCACCCCCGTCTGGAGTTATGGAAACTGTGGGCGTGGCCCCTGAGGAGGCACAGCTCCTAGCATCCGGTCTCTCAACTGAGGTTGTTGAGACCATACTCCTGTCCAGAGCTCCCACCACGAGGAAACTGTATGCCTTGAAGTGGAAACTTTTCACTTCTTGGTGTGGACAGCGACTGCAAGACCCAGTCAACTGCCGAGCTGGTAAAGTTCTAGAGTTTCTGCAAGAGCACTTCTCCGCAGGGTTATCTTCCTCCACTCTGAAGGTATGCGTGGCAGCCATAGCTGATCCTTCTAGATCGTCAGTCATTGGCAAGAGTTAGTTACATGTTTCCTCCGTGGCACTCGGAGGCTGAGGCCAAATATATCCTCCAAGGCCTTATCTCCGCACACTTTTGTCCGTTTTTAAAATTTGGACCTGACATTTACTCCAGGGTCCCAAGTTCTCTCGTCTTGATGTGCTCACCAGATACACACTTGACAGGGACTTATGAAAGTTAGAGTTAGTTTATGAGGAAACAGTACGCCTTGAAGTGGAAACTTTTCGCTTCATGGTTCGGACAGCGACTGCAAGACCAAGTCAACTGCCCAATTGGTACAGTTCTGGTACCTGCGATTCTCTGCAGGGTTATCTCCCTTCACTCTGAAGGTATACGTGGCGGCCTTAGCTGCTTACCATGCCCTTCTGGGTGGTCAATCATTGGGAAGACACCCACTTATCACTCGTTTCCTCCGTGGCACCCTGAGGCTGAGGCCGGTACAGCGCACTAAGGTGCCCTCATGGGACCTGGCTGTGGTTCTGGAGGGCTTATGC
>NW_015552575.1:256001-264603 GCF_001515605.1 Sinocyclocheilus anshuiensis
GGATGCGCTTTTATACTTTCTGGTGCTTACATCACCCCGCTCGTGACGTCTCGCTGCTCCATTGGGCTGATTTGACACGTGCTTCAGAACACGGTCACGCAGGGGCATTCCCAAAGCGATTCTCGACACAGCGTCTCGTTCCCTCGGGGAACCATGGTTACATACGTAACCTAGAGACGTTTTCTCTTACTGTGTTTACTTTCTGTGTTTGAGTTTGTATCTACAGTTCTCTCTATCAAAAGCTACACTCGATGCTGTGTTTCATTAAAGCTGATGAGGACATTCTTTGTTCAACCAGTTGTGAAGCATGTGTGCCAAACACGGCAAGAATTTGGCTTAAACATGGTTACTCAACGTAACCATGGTTCCCTGAGAGGAGGTTGAGTAACCAGAGACGTTCCCTTTCGAGGTTGGTTCTCTCAACATTCCGTCATACCTGATGTTTAGGAGACAATATAACATCACGCCGTGTTACTAGTGAAGTCCAACTTGGTTTAGGCAGAACATCGGCCAATAAACATTAAAACAGCTCAAGCTTAGCAACGTGACAATAAAGGCTTGTCAATATAGCATGACAAAAAAACATATGTGCCAGGTGGTGAACATAAGTCTGTATGGCATTTTACAGTTCCTGCAAACCACAACTGATTGGGGTGACGCAGGGCAAATGGGAGGAGATAAGGTCATCGTTGTCCTCTGACATGCCAAAAGACACCATTCTGCGGGCTCCTTCAGAGGGGTAGAGGGCGTCTTCTGCAAAACAATGGGCTCAGGTGAGCACAAGGCACGTGGGATCTGGGCCGGCGTGAGGTCGTCTCCTGAGTGAGCGGCCTCCAGCTGGCGCTGCTTCTTTCTCCACGGCCTGACCGTGGCGGAGGGGGTAAGCATATTCGCGGGTTTCGCTCGTTTCTTCACAGTGGGGGCACACAGACCCTTCCATTGCCGTTTCCGCATGGGCACTACCCAGGCAAAGTACACATGAGTCGTGTCCATCCGGAAGCTCAATAGATCCCGCGCAGGAATGGCACTGTTTCAAAGCCATCTCTTTTAAACTCGTCTTGAAGTTCGCCAGAATGCAAAAGGGAAATAATCCACTTTGATGAGGCATTGATCAACGCAAATACGGGCTCAAGTAGATAGGTGTCATGAAGGAGAACGTTTCTGATGCAATGATGTCAGTGGCGATTTATATAATAGGGCTTCAGTATTCTAGGAGAAAAGGAGTTTCCCCTTTAGCGTCAGCTATGACGCAATGTCAAGAGAACCAAACTTGAAAGGAAACCTCGGTCGGTGACATCATTGGAATGCGTGCACCTGAGAGGTTATAAATGGATGTGAAATGGACACACCTTCAGGTTTCTTTGTCTTCAGGGACCATATTGTGTGTGTGTGCATGATTTGTTCTCCATCCACAGTTTTTCGTTTGTTTTAAAAAAATAAAGTAAGTAAAGTTACATCATGGCTATGTTGAGGGATTCTGTGAAGAGATGGAGGAGAGATGTATCTCATAGGATGTCATACCTTTTTCTTTGAGTGCTTGGGGGATGAGCACGCTGCCCTTGCATTCGAGGGAGAGTGTGAGTACTGTGATGTCTTACCCATCAAAGTTCTTTGTGCGTGGCTCGCTTTCTTCAAAGAGGAACGAGCCTGCAGTAGGCTTGTGGGCTATCTCTCCCCTGGAAGCGCATCATTGCTGAAGAAGCCAATGCTCCCCACCAAGCCCTGTAGAGTAACATCCATGCTGGTGGGGAAAGTGTTCCAGGCAGTGGGTCAGGCTGGTGCTGTCCTGCAGAGGTCCCCAACGAAATGTTACATGTTCAGTCATTTCTTGTCACAGTTCAGGACACCGAACATGTAATGTCCCCCCAGCAAAACGAAGTGTCAAAACTAGTGCCCCTTACAAACAATATGGTAGCTTGGACACTACTGTCAAATATCTCTTATTGGTTCCTAAAGTCCTAAAGAAAAGTGCTACAGAATACAGTTAGCTCATCGTCCTCCGCGTTTGAACGGCATGGTCTTCATTACTGTGAAATCGGAACAAGTGCATTTGTGGACACAGGAATTGCAAGCTCTGCTAGACAAAGGGTTGGGTTATTACAGACAATATTTTCTGGTTCCCCAAAAAGATGGGGGGTTGTGTCCAATTTTGGATCTTTGTGGGTTGAACCGCTTACCTCAGAACAACAAAGGAAGTTCCTGAGGTTTGCTTTCAGGGGCGAAGCTTACCAGTATTGGGTCCTTTCATTTGGTCTAGCCTTATCACCCCGCACATACACAAAATGTTTGGATGCAGCACTGGCTCCTCTGCGACTCCAGGGCATCCGCATTCTGAATTGCATAGATGACTGGCTGATATTGGCCCAGAAAGAGTTTGAACTGCAAGAGGACATCTCTTGCTAGAGCCTTGGAGGATGCAAATCCCCTGGTTGAATGGGACTTAACTCCTAGAGGCGAAGCTTCACTGCGCTTCAGAAGCTTCAGAAATCAATACATATCTTTTCTATGTAAACAGACATGTATTGCATTATTGTACGTAATAAGAACTGTTACCAATCTATGGCACTCAGTAGTGCATTTACATTACATTTACATTTAGTCATTTAGCAGACACTTTTATCCAAAGCAACTTACAAATGAGGACAATGGAAGCAATCAAAATCAACAAAAGAGCAATGATATGCAAGTGCTATAACAAGTCTCAGTTAGCTTAATGCAGTACACATAGCAAGGTTTTTTTTTAAATTATACAGATAGAATAGAATAATAATAGAGCAAGCTAGTGTTAGAGTGCGGCCCCTCTAATGTCTGTGCTAACCTAGCAGCTATGGTTTTAAAAAATGTGTCAAAAGCAAAATGTGATCGTAGTGGCAGAGTGGTATGATTAATTTGCAGGATAGCAGCTCATTGCATGTATTATGACTAATGCACCATAATGCTTTGTAAATCTTCTTGAAATAACTAATCCCTTTATAGCACTGCAGTCTCGTATCTTGGGGTTGTGAAACTGTAGTAGGGGGTCGACAACCATCGCACATGTGCACAATGACTTCCCACTTCACGGAAGAGGGGCGAGCCGTAATTCATTGCCCAGAGCGGCTCTTAGCCATTTCAATACAGCTGACCCCCAAATGAGGTGCATTGTGGGAAATTGAAAGGATGAATGGCACACAGCTGACACAGCAATGAAATTGTCCCACCGGCGCCATCTCACTGCCCATCAAAATGAGCCAATATTCAGAGTGACAACTGATTAAAGGCTGCATTATCAAAATGAGGGGTAAGTAGAGGAAGAAGGCAAGCGTGTGAGCAAACTAGAGGGCGACGGATTCCAGGAAGAAAATCCTGGGAAGGAGACGCGACAGTCGTGAATAATATGGAAACAAAATAGCATCTCTCTCCTAGTGGCAACATTATATTGTGTTGCATTGTCTCTTAGGACGTCGCCTTGTAATAAGTAACTAACAAAGAATATTTATCATTACGAATACCAGCACTTAGGATAGGCAGAAATGCATGCTTCAATTAGCTGCTTTCACGGGGATAAAAAATGCTCACAAAAACAATCAAATGCCTGTTCAAGTAAGCATGATGGAAGGAAAATGCATCCCCTTTCAAATCGTGTTATTGTCGACAGTCTAGAAATGTGCGGCATTCATTAATACAGTGACAAATAGAATCAAACTTGTAAAAGCCAAGAAGCTTAATCTAACTCAGTGAGACATTTTAACTGTTCTAGGATCAGAGTGGAGTTATTGCCAGGGAGGATAATCTGATGTATTGGACAGGCCAGTTGCACATCAGAAATTCATTTACATATTTTTGGCTTGTTAGTTCCAAAATATACCGTCAGCATTGTCGGTTAATAATTCTTTTAAATCAGTGCTTTTCAATGAACAACCAGTTCACAAATTGGGCTGACTGATTCTTTAGCATTTCATAAACAATGCATTTTCTGAAGCAGCCTCACAAACCAATAGCTATCACTCACCTGATCGTCCACTGAAACTAAGCATGGTTCAGCCTGGTCAGTACCTGGATGGGAGGCCTCTTGAGAAAACTAGGTTGCTGCTAGAAGATATGCAAGTGGGGCCAGCAGGGGGTGCTTACCTTGCAGTCTCTGTGAGTCATATGCCCCAGTATAGTGATGGGAATACAATACTTTTAAAAAGTACTGTATTTTGGCTGAGAAGTTAAACCGAGGTCCTGTCTCTCTGTGGTCATAAAAATCCCAGTATGTCTTTTGAAATGTGTAAAGGTGTTATCCTGTCATCCTGGCCAAATTTGCCCATTGACATTTGTTCAACATGGCCTCCTTAATCATCCCCACATCTACTGACTGGCACACCACTAAGCACTGAAATATAGCAAAATTGCAAATACATACATTGCTTCAAATAGCATATTAAAACTGGATATTATATTAAAAGTAGTACTCACATTTTATCTGAAACTTGAGCTTAGGTCAGGTAGGAACACAAGGTCATAGGTAGCTTTATGTTGTTGGTGAAGATAAAACAACTAATTTACATATTGTCACTGTTGGGCATATGAATATACATATTGTCACCTGCATATAATTAGAAAAGTGCATATAAATGTAATTTATATCATTAATGGTTTTTAGAAATCCACTACTCACATATAAATATAAAAGTTAAAGAAATGTCTTTGAAATTAATTCATCAAAAAGTGACAGAACTATACCAATAACTCTGTCAATGGATAATAAATGTATACATTTGATTTTAACAATATTAGGTGAATGTAATTTGTTTTCTATATTATGTCCTATAATATGTATATATTGGCATTATACCGTATTGACCTTGAGCCACATTCATTCCATCAACCATTGGAAAAACCTACATTAATAATAATAAAAAATACATAAATACATAAATAAAATAAAAACATCCCTTGCTTTCAGTCATTTTCAGCAAGCCTGTTCATACTGCTGTCATGTTGTACATATATGTTCATTTTAAATGTAAACAATGACATCAGAAAATGTTGTTTTTTGTTTATATCCAGTTGTCACCAGCAATATCATTGCATCTATTCAAAACACAGGCTTCTTTGTGAAGAATTATTACAAGACCGACTGAAAACAGTGACAGTGATAAATGAACATGACCTAGAACACCAGCTTAATTAATCTCTTCCATAATATGACTTCATTTGGATTGCAACTTAATTACAGTTTATTGTTCACTTGAATCACGTGGGATAAGAGATTTTTCTGTAGTTTTGATCTGCTGTGTGAATAAGATATGATGGCATTTCAGCAGCCCCGAAAAGTAAAACTTGATGGAGTAGTATGGTGCTTGAGCACCTCAGTGATAAGAAGCTCATTTTAGAGAGCGAAATTGCATGGTTGACCTTGCATGCAATAAACACATACTTACAAACATATATTTCATACGTCTATGAGAATTACCAGAGCAAAAACATGTCCAGGTCATATTTTATATCCCAAAATCAGAAGAAATAATTTATTAGTGGCGTTTCATTTTGGGTGTTAACCAGACTCTTGACTCTTCCAAAACAAGATTGCTGTCATCACTATTTTTTTCCCCGTCATTGTCAGGATCTCCAGCTGGAGTGCCCATGAGATCCTCTAGAGGGCACTCCATCCTTAAACTGTACCATTACATTGTTTCACGGACTACATCTCCCATAACACCCCACGTCAGGAACTAATTACACCTACAGCTGTTTCCAATTAGAAGGACTATTTAAGTTGCACTTATTCACTTTCACAATGCAACGTATTGTTTTGCTGTTGCGGACTCTACCAAGCGTTGCCATTGCCATTGCCATTGCCCCGTTTCATTGTTTTGTTTATTTGTTAATTTGGGCTGCTCACTTGATTATGACCCTTGCCTGTTCTTTTGGATTACTCTTTTGCCACTGCCTTGGATTACCTTGTTTGCTGAATCTTGATCTTGCCTGTTCGACTACGCCTTTGTGTTAATAAAGCTTGCACTTGGATCTATCTAAAGAGTCCCCGTTACAGTCATTATTATTATTATTTTTTTCTCCCAACACAAAACCTTAAACTCCTTATATTAAAACAAGTCACTTTTAATGTGACTTCCAAAATAAGTCCATTTTAGAGACATTATCTTGAAATGATAAGTATCACTGTAACATCTCTAGTAGTTGTCAGTATAGAAAGACATATCTTTTTATGTCTATAAATATATCTTTAAAAAGTAAGAAATGTACACAACATCATCCTATTCA
The DNA here is from genome assembly GCF_001515605.1 of Sinocyclocheilus anshuiensis. Lineage (NCBI taxonomy): Eukaryota > Metazoa > Chordata > Actinopteri > Cypriniformes > Cyprinidae > Sinocyclocheilus > Sinocyclocheilus anshuiensis. The sequence continues at coordinate 262,251 of NW_015552575.1, forward strand.
GAAGTTTCCATCCCCCTACATGTACACATTTGTTATGTGCAACAGCACATTCAAAACAGTGTTGAAAAAAGGCAATATTTATGATCCCTCTTATTTTGTTAAAATTATAAAAATTTTACATATTTTGCATAGGAATTGGTAAACCTATGAGCAGAACTATACCTTTCCTGCATGTTTTTTTCCCTGTGTCAATTAATTTCCTGTCATGGAGACATTTTTGCTGTAACTTTGACACCTTGTGAAGTCAGTGGAAAGATTAGAGAGGGTAAGCTCTCTTACTATGATGATAGATGAGGCCCCCTTAATCTTTTTGCACTGTCTGCTGCCGCCTAGTTTTATTGCTACTTCATAATTGCTTGGCTTGGTCTTCGATTGTGAAGAATCTTCTCGGCATTGATTTTACCTTTTACATCTGAATGAAAACTGTCATAAGATTCACACTAAGCTCTATAAATGTAACTTGTGAAAAGAGGTTCTTTCGTCTCGACGCATTGGAGAGATTTGCAGACATGCTGCTGAAACAGGCTTATCTCCTTTTTAGAGTCAGTGTTAACATATATTACACTTGAAACAATAATGTGAAACACTACTGCCTTTCAAACTGTAGATATTTTGTTTGATTTTAATTGACATGATTGCATCATATCCAAGTGTATGACGTAACTGTAAGTCCAATGTTGATTTGCGATTATTACTTTCCACACTTAGTGTAACTGATTTGAACAAATCATTACTCTAAAAAAAATCTGGCAAACAATATTCACTTTGCATTAGGGATGTCAACTTTCGATCATTTCCATGATCGATCGTCGTTTAAATTAACGATCAATTAATCGATTAATCGTTAACCTTAATGCTGCTGTAAACTACTCAAAAAAAACAAAACGCGTTCTCAACCGAATTAAAGGGGTTTTAGTATGAATAAAATGCTAGTAGCAGGATTGTAAAATGAATAGATGAGATTATGATCATTTGATAAAATGAAGAGAGTGCGCCGTACGTTTGAGATCATTTTACTTTGTTGACTGTTTCCTATCCCGACACGGAGACCGCTGAACGCGCCTCTTTAAATGGTTTCGTGGTGCTCGTTGTTGTATTTTAAAACACAAGTGCAATGTTTTCAACTGACATTATGGCATTTAAAATAAAATGATCCCAAACGTAACTGTGGTGCCTGTGGCTGTGCTGCGCAGTCAGTGAACCGCTTCCATCGGCGCTGCTGCAGCAAAACACACCCGTTGCTCACATGAAACATTATCATGTGAGTATTATGACTAGTACTTCATTTGATCCTGCTGGATCCTGTTCCGGAAAATGTCACATTTTAAATGTTTGCGTTCCGGTCTATTTGTTGTTAAAAATCCGGCATTTACAGTGCATTAGATCGTGACAGTGCATGCTTGCGTGCATACGAGACGGAGCGAGCTCACATGGACAGTGGCCACAAATTAATAAGTCGTAGGAACGAATTAACAAGTTGTAGGAATGAATAGCCTATCTGTCCTGTGTCCCGCAGCCCTGCAAAGCGCAGAGCCCGATATGAAAGAATTATCTGGGGAAATGACTTAGTTACTACATTTCTATTGCTTTCCATGTTGAAGAACTTTGTGTTGTTTCTATTTTAATGTACTTTTAAAGTTTAAATCACATTAAAAGCTTAATTTGTACAGTATGAATGAATGATGATGCATTTATATATCGTCACCGTCACTCACAGCCGCTCGCACGTGTTTGAGCCGCACGCAGCCCAAAATTAAACGACTTAATCGACCATCGATAGCTTTAATCGATTGCATCTCTTATCGACAATTAATCGATCATCGATTAATCGTTGACATCCCTACTTTGCATGTTTTCAAATAAAGGCTAAATGCAATTCTTGGTGGCCTCACTTTGAAATGATCATGTATTTAATTTTTGATGGTATGTCACGTTTACTTTGTAATACTCTGTTTCAAGTAAATTTGAGTCTTTGTAAATGTTTCTTAAGTATGCTAATACTTTTTTAAGTTCCTGAGTAATGTTTATTTTAGGTTTTTTCAACTACATTATTATAAATAATTTGTGAAGCGTTAATATTAATAATGTGTTAAACATATCTGAAAACAAGCCAATAACATTAATAGACAACATTTTACATGTATTACTTTTTTGATGTCTGAATTGTAAATGTATGATTTATTAACAATTCATTAACAGATAACTAACACACACACACACACACACACACACACACACACACACACACACAGCCTGCATCCCAATGTGCATACTATCCATCTTAAATTCTATGTGATATTAGTAATTTTCAATACTATTTAGGGCAGATAGGGTGGATAGTATGCACATTGGG
>NW_015552575.1:264613-269190 GCF_001515605.1 Sinocyclocheilus anshuiensis
AACACACACACACACACACACACACACACACACACACACACACACACACACACACACACACAAAACAGGATAAAACAAATACAATATTTAAATATTCTGTCCACAATTCTCTTTTACACTGTAACATCTGTAACAACGGTAACATTGCCATTGCACATATAGTACTTGAAAGTTAATTAATATTGTATAGGTTGTATAGCAAGTGTAAACTGAATTTACCTTGAATAATCTCAATCTGTAGATATAAACTGATGTCCAGCTCTCGCAGCCAAATCAACATACACGTGGTATAAATAAATAATTAATTACACTGAATCAAGTTCTATTTTACATGCATTGCTTCTGCTACAGATATGAATGATGCCGCATATCATGCAGTTTGTTGTGAGAAGTGATACATTTAAAGTACTTCAACCTGCAATTTTTTTCTATAGGCCTAGAAAAATACTATAGACCAACCTTAGTAAGTAAGTAGTACTTAGTAGTAAGGAAACACCTTGAAACCAACCAAGTAATGCATGTATTGCTAACTGGTTGGTTTCAAGGTACTTCCTTACTAGTCTATGCTAAAGGAGCCCACCCACAAGTCTTTAGCTTTAGCAAACACCTTAGCAACAAGCTAAAAATATGTGCAACACCCTAGCAACCACATAGCAATGTACTAGTTTATTGAAGACACTAAACACAGCATGTAGCAACATGCTGAAAATCACTCAAAATACTACTGAAAACAGTGCTGGCTTTATCCTGCTACAGCTCCATGCTCCAACACCTCCCGGCATAAGCCTCCATTAATTGGCCGGTCCAGTGCCTTCCCTCCCCAGTGCCTTCTTGTTTATGGAGTTTGTTTGGGGGGAAGCCCACTGTTACCAACCTGGAGTGAACGAAGCCTCTGCAGAGCTCTTCTGACAGCTGGTTACCAATAATGCTTGATGGGACTGCTTGCCGCAGGAAGAAAGTGCTGCAAATGTGCACGCTCTGGGTTACCCTGACTCCCGACATAATCTTACTTTGGAGTGCTCCATATCTTCTTCCCCGGTGCCACTAATCTGGCCTTTTTAATGGTTTAGCACAGAAGGGCCTTTAATCAAAACCGGATGCTAATATTTATGCTAGGAAACAATAGAAAGTTTTATAGCAAGCTCTCCTCTGACAGTGGTGTTGCACTGAGCTACAACACTTGTCATTGTTGTGGTATTATCAAGCCACCTTCTTGGAACAGACAATTCTTTCCAGAAATTCTCAGGTTTTGTTTCACAAGGAGTTTTTCTAAAAAAAGCGGTAAATGCATCCTTGAGGACATGTTTTCCATTGTATATATGTAAACATTGTATACAATTGGTTCAGTATTAAACTGTTATATAAGGAAGATAAGCTTCTAGCTAGTCTGTAGTGTATGAAAATTTTGGCTAGGACTAACCTAACTAAAATCGTAATTTTCCATAGGGTGTTTAGATATCACAATAAAATTGTAATTAGAGCCCGACCTATATATTGTTTAGCCGATATTATCGGCTGATATGAGCCTGTCGCCGATATATCAGTATAGGGTCCTATGATTTCCGCGATGCAGAAAACATGGACGGAATCGCGGAATCCAGTCATAAAAACGGAATTTAGGCTACTACGCGGAATTTCATGGAATTTGTCTTATTTTTGATGTATAAATAAAAAACAGGCCAGTACATATATACAATGTGTCTGTGAATATTAAAGTGCAAAAAGACGATTTAAATATGAATGTTCTGCATGTTCATTTGATTACCAGAAAATACACAACACAGAATTTGTGAAAAAAATATTATTCATTATTATTATTCATTCATTTTAGATGTTTACATTTGGAAAAGCTGTGCTTCCTGCATAGCTTGCTTGCCCTACACAGTTACCTTGTTTAATTTCTTAATCCAAGTTATATATATTTTGTTCTATTTGTGTTAAGTTATTTATGATAAGTGAAGTGAAGTTTACTGTTAAGTGCACTGATGTCAGACTCATTTTGAATAATAAAGTTTATTGTTAAATTGTTAAATACCCTGCCTCCACTACATAGGCCTATGTTTGTCACCTGATATGAGCCTGTCGCCGATATATCAGTATCGGCGAATATGCCGCCGATATGCCGCCTATATGAAATTTTTTTTTTTACAGAACATATAACGCAAATTAAATGCTTCTAAATTGTGTAATTGCTTAGTTTGTCCAGTGTTTGCTACTAGCGACCCAGGTCAGTGTAGTGTAGAGATGCGCGGATGAGCTCAAACTTCACCCGAGTCTGCTGCTTCAAATTATCCGCCTGCCTCCCACCCGCACCTATATTTGATCGTCACATTACAATGATTGTAATTCGTAGTTTTGCATGATGATATGATGAATGGATGGCTCATTGCCTGTTAATTTCCTGTCATGGAGACATTTTTGCTGTAACTTTGACACCTTGTGAAGTCAGTGGAAAGATTAGAGAGGGTAAGCTCTCTTACTATGATGATAGATGAGGCCCCCTTACCACACTTTTTATCTTTTTGCACTGTCTGCTGCCACCTAGTTTTATTGCTACTTCATAATTGCTTGGCTTGGTCTTCGATTGTGAAGAATCTTCTCGGCATTGATTTTACCTTTTACATCTGAATGAAAACTGTCATAAGATTCACACTAAGCTCTATAAATGTAACTTGTGAAAAGAGGTTCTTTCGTCTCGACGCATTGGAGAGATTTGCAGACATGCTGCTGAAACAGTTTGTCCAGTGTTTGCTACTAGCGACCCAGGTCAGTGTAGTGTAGAGATGCGCGGATGAGCTCAAACTTCACCCGAGTCTGCTGCTTCAAATTATCCATCCGCCTCCCACCCGCACCTATATTTGATCATCACATTACAATGATTGTAATTCGTAGTTTTGCATGATGATATGATGAATGGATGGCTCATTTTTAACAGCAGATTCAGTGATGTTAGAGACTAGAGCTGATCTGCGCATCACGGCACGCGTCTGCGGCGCCTTAAATAAAGCCTGTGTTACGGACACCGGAGCTGATCGCGGCTGGACTGGTGTTTATACCAGCCGCGCCGCAGCCCAGAACTCCTGCTTATCACATCACATCGCGCGTCCGGTGTATGTTGTCTACACTGGATGCAGTAAACTGATGCCTCGTTCTATTTATGACGTGCTGACACAAAGTTCAAATGATTTTCAATGGTCGCTTTGTCGCGTCCTGTTGCGGCGCGGACACGGTGTCAGCATAGTTTGTCAGTACAGTCAGTAACGGAGCAGATTGAAAAGTTCAATGCAGTCCAATAGACGGCAGTGGGGTGGTGGCTTGAGTCTGTTGAATGGTGATTTAACGCTACGTTGTCATCTAGTTGGAGAGACTCAATGCTAAGTAAATAAACAACAATGTCCCATCTTTTACTCTCACAATGAGCTTATCATATTCGTTTGCTACATTATTAGGGTCCTATGATTTCCGCGATGCAGAAAACATGGACGGAATCGCGGAATCCAGTCATAAAAACGGAATTTAGGCTACTACGCGGAATTTCATGGAATTTGTCTTATTTTTGATGTATAAATAAAAAACAGGCCAGTACATATATACAATGTGTCTGTGAATATTAAAGTGCAAAAAGACGATTTAAATATGAATGTTCTGCATGTTCATTTGATTACCAGAAAATACACAACACAGAATTTGTGAAAAAAATATTATTCATTATTATTATTCATTCATTTTAGATGTTTACATTTGGAAAAGCTGTGCTTCCTGCATAAACCTGCCCCTGTTGGTTTGGCAGTACTCATTGCCTGTTAATTTCCTGTCATGGAGACATTTTTGCTGTAACTTTGACACCTTGTGAAGTCAGTGGAAAGATTAGAGAGGGTAAGCTCTCTTACTATGATGATAGATGAGGCCCCCTTAATCTTTTTGCACTGTCTGCTGCCGCCTAGTTTTATTGCTACTTCATAATTGCTTGGCTTGGTCTTCGATTGTGAAGAATCTTCTCGGCATTGATTTTACCTTTTACATCTGAATGAAAACTGTCATAAGATTCACACTAAGCTCTATAAATGTAACTTGTGAAAAGAGGTTCTTTCGTCTCGACGCATTGGAGAGATTTGCAGACATGCTGCTGAAACAGTTTGTCCAGTGTTTGCTACTAGCGACCCAGGTCAGTGTAGTGTAGAGATGCGCGGATGAGCTCAAACTTCACCCGAGTCTGCTGCTTCAAATTATCCATCCGCCTCCCACCCGCACCTATATTTGATCATCACATTACAATGATTGTAATTCGTAGTTTTGCATGATGATATGATGAATGGATGGCTCATTTTTAACAGCAGATTCAGTGATGTTAGAGACTAGAGCTGATCTGCGCATCACGGCACGCGTCTGCGGCGCCTTAAATAAAGCCTGTGTTACGGACACCGGAGCTGATCGCGGCTGGACTGGTGTTTATACCAGCCGCGCCGCAGCCCAGAACTCCTGCTTATCACATCACATCGCGCGTCCGGTGTATGTTGTCTACACTGGATGCAGTAAACTGATGCCTCGTTCTATTTATGACGTGCTGACACAAAGTT
>NW_015552575.1:269550-273947 GCF_001515605.1 Sinocyclocheilus anshuiensis
CAAAAAATGTGTTTATGTATATATATTCTGTTTATGTAGGCTATATACTGTATTCTATATACAGTACCAATCAAAAGTTTGGACACACGAATGGGAAGTGTGTCCAAACTTTTGACTATACTGTACAGTATAGTCAAAAGTATATACAGCCTACACATAAAGAATATCGGCCGATATATCGGTATCGGTCTTTTTTTACTCCCTAATATTGGTAACGGCATCGGCCCCCAAAAAACCCATATCGGTCGGGCTCTAATTGTAATAAAATAATGCTTGGTAACAGGCCTATTATTTTTTAAATGTGAGAAACAACTGCTTATTCAGAATTTATACAGAATACAGTTTTTGTTCTTCTTCAAAACAAATTTAATAAAACATTTTAAATTGCTTTGTTACAAAATGAAAGAAACATAAAATTAAAACGTGTAGCTAATTAAGAAAATATTAGTAAAAAATTACAAAGATAAGGATAAATTGTTTGAGAGGTATTGTTTCTTATTCTTACCAATAGGAATAAAATACATGTATCTACAATTAAATACTATTAATATAATAGATTGAATGCACCGTTAAACATTACAGAGAATCAGTTTTGTAACGAGAGCAATACTACGAATGCAAACACTGCATGTATGCTTTTTGCAGACTTTTTTTATTTTTATTTATTTGCGTTTGTGACAAAGTTTTCAAACAATTTTTTGCAACATTTTAAATATTAACATAGAATTTATATGCAAAAGTTAACTGAAAAATAATTGTGTCAATGTCAATTGATGGCATATATATTTCTAGCTGTATCACTCATACATGAGTAGTTAGTATGATAGACTCAGGTCTGAATGCTGAATGGGGACATGCTGTGTGCGCTTTGCCTGCTGGTCCATGTCTGAATCACACGCGAGTTATTCTAATACCCCACGCAATGCTGGATCTCTCCACTAAACATGGCAGGTGGCTCACCCTCCAACAGTGATGTCAGACCCACATATCCAAGGGTTTTGTAGCTAGTCTGGACCTCCCAGTATGAAGCAAGGACTGTATCACCTTGTGATTTAGCAAAACAAGTCGGTCCTGTCTTCAAATGCACAATTTGCAGTGCTGCAAATTGTGTTACAGCCCGTTTGCAAAGTCAACCAGGTTTTATATGACTGTGGTGTTTACATATTTTTTTCATAACCTACACAATAGAGCATAAAATCATTTTTCCATGATGTTGTTCCTTGCTTACAAGCCCAAAATCCATAATAATGCCCTACAGCAAAACAAGCTTCTATTGAAGCAGTCATAGACTTGTCACAAAGGCAACATGTTGGAGTGATGATGCCAAAAAAGTTAACATGACAGAGTGGAGCAGGTGGTTAGACTACAATGAGTCACTATGACAATGAAGGCAATTAACCAATGATGATAACTTTAGGAGACTAAAAAGACAAGGAAATCTGGAGGCCTGATTTATGTATTCTATTACACTTGAAACTGAGGATTCTAGAAGTGCAGATATCACGTAGGTGGTCAAGCCATGACTTACTTTTTGTCGAGAATATAATAGTTTATGTAAATGTAAAACACACAGTGTTCTCTATGAGATATATTATGAATTTTGTTTTAACACCTAGAGAGGTGTCGTGAATGCTAATGTGCACCATTCTCAAGCTCTGAGCTGTGAGTTTATTCTAGTTAGATGGTGTGATTCTGTGTACTGTGTTATTTTGTTGCAGCATGTTTTGCATGAAGCAAATAAGTGTCATTTCTGCAGCTCATGTGGCACCAAACTGAACTGCAAAAATAATGAGTGTTTTTTTTTATTTTCATATCCTTCTCTCATCTGCCATTGTCAGACAAAGATGCAAGAGCCCTAAACTTGAGACAACAATACAATTCAAACATACCAGTTGAATATGAACGAATATGAGTAATGGAGAATGAGATTGTTACATCAGTATGCATTACTAAATGTATGGGTACATTTATTATGTTTTTTGAGTTTGACGGTCATAGTCACTATGAATTGTCATGGTAAAGGAAAGAGGTATGGATAGATTTTAAGTTAACTATTCCTTTACCATTGGCAGCATAGTAGCATAATTTGGTTTTGGAGGATTAAATGACAAATGTCTGTGTTCACTTTGAGATAGATGGGATCTTTTTCTGAGGGAAAAGAAAAGCTTATTTGAAGTAGGAAATGAAACTCTCCATTTGCCCTCTATTTAATCTCACGGCTTTATAGGAGAAACAACTATTAAAGTGATCTAATTTGTGATTTTTCTTTCCAATAAAAAGAGAGGAGGAAAGGGAAAAGTAAAATGATAACGCTTTAAAGGTAGGGTGCGTCTATTCTTAGCAGCTGTTGGCGCTAACTGTGCATCTACTGGAGATTACAGACATCTTCCTTCTTTCCTCACAATGCAGAATGTGGGTGTTCTTGCATTTCTGCTGCAGAGGAAGAGCTCAAAATAAAGGAACAGAAGATAAATCCACATTTCTCTTCATATTCAGATAAAGAAGAACCCAGCCCCTCTCATATCTGCTCTCTTATGTTTCATACTGTCTTGTTAAAGGTAAAAAATAGCTTGTTTTAGCATGTTCATTGCAACCAATAAGAGTCTAAAACAGCTGTTGATGAACATTAAGACCTGTACACCTGTCACAAACATGTATGGGTCAAATATATAATAAGAAGAACTTATATGTAAATTATATTTTTATATTTGTTACAAAGTATATTTGTAAAAAGTTATTTTTTTAATGCTGTTTATGCTGACCATTGTAACCATTACCAACTAACCATTGTATTAATATACCATAACAGATGGTTGCAAGTTACAAAAACTAAATTTATTGGTAACTTTATAATAACTTTCATTAACTAATGATTTATTACTCATTTGTTCATGTTTTTTTTTTTTTTTGCAGTACTCAATCTAAAGTGGAAACTATTCATCTTTTGTAAATGTTTATAAACTTTTTACGATTACTTATCATTGCCTTTGATTGAATCAGTGCCTTGATGGGCATTGGACTTTTAGCTGCTGTAACAACATTTGTGTAAAGGGATTTTTAGTTAAGTTTATGTAAATGCATCTTAAAGACGTAACACAATTGTAATTTTGGTGCAAAACATGTTTTTATTGCCTCAAAGCTTATATTAGTATACTATATCATTAAGGTATTCCTTGAATCATACATCAGCAGGAGAAAACAAATAATTTCCCCAAGAAAATACTTGTTCATTTATCAAAACAATGTAATATAAACAGATTGAACTGTGTTCCCTTATAGTAATCAAACTGACCCATCTACACTTTTGACCCCTTAACCAACCCTTAAACCTACCCATACCACATAACCCTAACCTTATCCGTATCACACCTCAATAGCAGCAAAAGTGTTGTACATTAACGAAAGCTCTTAATTATTGTATAACATCTGTTAAAATCATTTGTAGATTTTCAAGATGTGCATCATCATATAAATTAAAAGTTGCATGATATTTTTATGCATTGTAATTTACATGAATTATCTGTTGATCATTAGGTAATATTTAATAAGTTTAGTAAACATTAACAAGCACATTATCTCATGTTTCTAGCTATGTGAATATATATTAACAAATGATCCATTAAAAATGTATATAATGTTTGTTAATGATTTATTAATGAAAGTTATTATAAAGTGTTACCAATTTATTGATTCAAACCTTTTAAGTTGTAGACATTATTTTGTTGATTTCAGTTGACATAAAAATGTTGATCATTACATTGACTTAATATTGTTTGTGTGTAATTTAAACTAAAATTTCTGCTTTAATTTAATTTCTTTAAAAATTAAGTTGTGGTAACTTAATGAAATTGTCTCGTTAACTTTGGATTTCTAGTTACCAGAATGCTTTGCATAGGACTGGATAAGGAGAGTAAATGTTAAAATTAGGTGTTATTTGATGTGTGTTTTTTTTATTGAAGGGAAAGACTTGCTAGTGTTTAATGCTGTTATATTTGACATTTAAAAGAGTTTCTGTAATGTTGAAGTTTATTTTGTGGTTACCATTGTGCTGAAGAGTAGACCACATGAAGGTAAACACTACATTGACTCTATGGGTGATGATTCTGCTAATGCCAGTGACAAATAACATCTTACTTGTTCATCAAACATGCTAAATAAGTTACATATAGTATGTGCTATGATAGCTGTGGATTTGAACTACAATAGATTTACATTTACATTTACATTTAATCATTTAGCAGACGCTTTTATCCAAAGCGACTTACAAATGAGGACAATAAAAGCAGTCAAAACTAACAAAAGAGCAACATTATATAAGTGCAAATGACAAGTCTCGGTTAGCCTAACGCAGTACACATAGCAAGGTGTATGTATATATACTGTATACAGTATATATA
>NW_015552575.1:275646-285187 GCF_001515605.1 Sinocyclocheilus anshuiensis
GAAGGAGTTATGGTTGATGAGCCTAACTGGATGGTGAAATTTTGATAAAGTGATGGGTTTGTTGAAACCACAAGCAGTTCTGTCTTAGCCAGGTTGAGTTGAAGGTGATGGTCCGTCATCCAACAAGAAATGTCTGTTAGACATGCTGAGATGCGAGCAGCTATCGTCAGATCATCAGGATGGAATGAGAGGTAGAGTTGAGTGTCATCAGCATAGCAGTGATATGAAAAGCCATGTTTCTGAATGACAGAACCAAGTGATGCCATGTAGATAGATAAGAGAAGTGGTCGAAGAACTGAGCCCTGAGGCATCCCAGTAGCTAGATGTTGTGACTTGGACACCTCACCTCTCCAAGATACCTTGAAGGACCTATCTGAGAGGTAAGACTCAAACCACTGGCGTGTGGTTCCTGAGATGCCATCAATAGATGAGATTAATTGTTTCCAGAGCTACAACTCAAGTAGTTTGAGTTTGAGTAATCTACTTAAAAATGTGTGTTTATATTACAGATTATTACACACGTGGTCAGAATTGTTGGTACCCTTGGTAAATATGATCAAAGAAGGCTATGAAAATAAATCTGCATTGTTAATCGTTTTGATCTTTATTAAAAAAAATAACACAAAAATCTAACCTTTCATTGGAGAATAAGAATTTAAAATGGGGGGAAATACCATTATGAAATAAATGTTTTTCATGTTCATAATCACTCTGGTGTGCTAAAAATTGTGAATATGAATGGGAATATATTTCAGATATATTTTACTCATAAGAATTTCTAGGGGTACCAGTAATTGTGTCCAAAGTGTATTTGAGAAAAAAAAACTATATTTCCACAATGATATTTCCCCCCATTTTAAATTCTTATTCTCCAATGAAAGGTTAGATTTTTGTGTTTTTTTTTTTAAATAAAAGATCAAAAGGATTAACAATGCAGATTTATTTTCACAGCCTTCTTTGATCAAATTTACCAAGGGTACCAACAATTCTGACCACGTGTGTAATTTTCTCTAACTCAGTATAGTTTGTTGGTTGAAAACATCCTGGGTTACGCATGCAACTATGGTTCCCTGAGAAGGGAGCGAGACAAGGGAATGAGACCCTGGCCTGTCACCTAGGGGGACTTCATACATCAACCCCTAATTCTCCTAGGGAGGCTACAAAGATAGCCAATCTACCTGTCTTCCGGAGGCAAGAGTCTCAGAACACTGATGAGTGCAAGAAACCGGCACTACACACCTCCACTGTACCTGAGATGGAGACTTCCCATAAGATGGGAACCATTTGTTATGGTATCACTAAGGATACATATCTAGAGAGGGACCCAATGTGAGAACCGGGGTCTGACCAACTCAGAGAAAGGATACGAAGCTGGCCGCGCGTGACCTTTACCAAAATTGATTTTTGAAAAAGTGCACAGGATGCTCAGCATGCACACGTACCATAAATATGGATTTTAGAAAGCACTTAGTGATATTATAGAAGCCATGAAGAGGCCTAGTGACCTGGTATGACTGCATCATGGAGCTCTAGGGAGCAGAGTATCCGACTTTCAAGAGGAGGACTCACATACTTGACCTTGCACATATGCGATTCCTCAAGTTGACCCTTCAAGCCATTTGGGCAGTCACATGATGGGAGCTCTGGGGAGCAGCATGCTCAGAGTGACCCTGTAATAAGGGGAGCAATGCCAGGCTCAAACACCTAGGCAGTCATCTTATTCCATCTGGTATGATTGCCTCATGCAGCTCCAGAGAGTGGAGGATTCAACCCTCAGAAAAGAGAGGGGAACTCAGACGCTCAATCTGGGAGTGAAATGCTCATAAACAACCCTCCAGTATGAAGGGAGCACTGCCAATCTTAACTATAAGAGCAGCCTAACAGGGGGGCAGAGATGGCCTAACAACCTAGTATGGCAGCCTCATGGAGCTCCAGGGAGCAGAGGACTCAACTCTCCGAAATGAGAGGGGAAGTCAGACACTCACCTTGGGAGCAACGTGCTCATAGGCAGCCTTCTAGAGTGAGGGGAGCACTGCTAAGATAAGACCATAAGAGCAGCCAAACAGGGAGCCAAAAGATGACCTAATGACCTGGTATGGTTGCCTCACGGAGCTCCAGGGAGCAGAGGATTCGGCTCTCAGAAATTAGAGGTGGACTCAGACGCTTATCCATGGCATAGGTGACCCTCTGGAATGAGGGGAGCACTGCCAAGCTTGATCACAGGAGCAGCCTAACAGGGAGGCAAAAAGATGGCCTAACAACCTGGTATCACTGCGCTCAAATCTCCGGGAGCAGAGTCCTTGGTTCTCGGATCGAGAGGAGAACTCACATGCTCCGTCTGGGAGCAGCAGCCTCATAGGTCACCTTCCCACAGTGAGGGGAGCATTGCTAAGCTCATATGGGCAGCCTTGACTGCACATGGAGCTCTGAGAGCAGAGTCCTAGGCTCTCAGGGAGTACATTACACTGACAACCTATCAAAACTGCAGAGCGGAATTCAAAGAGTGGAGTGATTCAACAATTCAGCAAAAGGAAAACTCAAGCTCAGAACATGTGCAGAATGGTCACAGGGATCTCAAATGTCATGCAGTCTCTCAGGGCGAGATATAAATTAGTTCACCTTATAAGTGGCCTGGCCAGGATGGCTTGATGGTTGGTGGAATTCGGAAGAGGAAGATGAGGGCAGGTGTGAAAACCCTCAGAGGGAAGTGAGTAGATATTCAAGTTTTACTCTGGTCCGGACAGAAGTGCTGAAAGGTCTGCCTCTTACCTATTGATGCACACCTCCTCCTAGCCCTACCCACAGGCAGGGGAGAGGTGTGAGTCGCAACACTAGCCTTCTGAACCCATCGTTGGTCCTTAGACCGGGATGGGCCAGGACCCACTTGTTGTTTGGGCTCAGACCTGGACCTTCCAGGAATTAAGGATTTAAAGGCAGCCGAGTGCATCTTCGCCTCACCGTCTTGACAGAAGTGCCAAAAAGTTCAGAAGGCGACACCGGCACATCTAGGACAAAGCCCTTCTCTTTCACCCTGATATCAGCCAGGTTCACCCACAGATGCCTCTCCATTACCATCGTGGTCGCCATGGACCTGCGAGGCCTGGTGTGAAAACCTTCAGAGGGAAGTGAGTAGATATTCAAGTTTTACTCTGGTCTGGACGGAAGCGCTGAGAGTGCCTTGTTTGGATCGCCTCCCTTAGGTCTTGCCTCTTACCTTTTGATGCACACCTCCTCCTAGCCCTACCCACAGGCAGGGGAGAGGTGTGAGTCGCAACACTAGCCTTCTGAACCCATCGTTGGTCCTTAGACCGGGATGGGCCAGGACCCACTTGTTGTTTGGGCTCAGACCTGGACCTTCCAGGAATTAAGGATTTAAAGGCAGCCGAGTGCATCTTCGCCTCACCGTCTTGACAGAAGTGCCAAAAAGTTCAGAAGGCGACACCGGCACATCTAGGACAAAGCCCTTCTCTTTCACCCTGATATCAGCCAGGTTCACCCACAGATGCCTCTCCATTACCATCGTGGTCGCCATGGACCTGCGAGGCCTGGTGTGAAAACCTTCAGAGGGAAGTGAGTAGATATTCAAGTTTTACTCTGGTCTGGACGGAAGCGCTGAGAGTGCCTTGTTTGGATCGCCTCCCTTAGGTCTTGCCTCTTACCTTTTGATGCACACCTCCTCCTAGCCCTACCCACAGGCAGGGGAGAGGGGTGAGTCGCAACACTAGTCTTCTGCACCCATCGTTGGTCCTTAGCCAGGACCCACTTGTTGTTTGGGCTCAGACCTGGACCTTTCAGGAATGAAGGATTTAAAGGCAGCTGAGTGCATCTTCGCCTCCTTAAACTTCTCGACCACCGTCTCGCTGGAAATGCCGAAAACACTGATAGACAACGTCATCCTCTTCTTTGTCTTCAGGGACGTGATGTTAGTGATGCCATAGTTGCCGGCCAATGTTATTGTCGTATTTAGACCTTTGCTTCAGACACCTGTCATGCTGAAGGTGTTCCTCATAGCAACCTCTATAGGACGCACTTCAAGTTCCCTCGGAAGGGAATTATCAATTATCAAGTTGTCATAACAATCAAAAAAAGTCAAACTGTTTAATTTTTTTTTGAACCAACATTTTATTTTTTTTAGAGTGTACAATAATGGAACTCAAATGAGAATCACCATTGAGTTGCATTAGAGTAAAGATAACTGGGGAGAAAAACTAACTTAACTGTCGTCAAAATGCTACTATGCAACAAATCTTAATGGGCCTAAAATCTTTGCCTGAATATGTTTGAATTTCTATGGAAATCTGTTTTTTGGTATCTTGGCAAATCAAGCCACAAGGGTAAGCCAAAAGTGGCTCTTGAAATGTTGACAATTTTCAGCTTATGGTGCCTTTTATGAGACTTATTTAGCCATTTGCTTTGTCTGTTGCTATTTGACTGTCTTTTGTGACAAAAATACATTTGATTAACATGCTTTGAAAATGCACTCCAAGCGCAAGAACCTGCAGTTCAATCCATTGCAGGTTATGAAGATGGTGTGCCATATGAAACACCATCACATTACTGTTCATTTACACGATGGAATATTCAAATGATTTATTTATTGTATGACTTCATGTAGTGAGACTTCCGAAAGATCATGCCTGCTAAATAATTACTTTGAATTAGTGTCCCTGCAAGAGCTAAAATCATAGCTAACAGGTGTTTACTTTTAGATTGCCAGTCTCTGTTTCAGTTGTTGCTGTCATTGTGCACAATTATGAGAGAATATCATCTGCTCTCCAAAGCCCTGTTGCTTGGACAAGTCATGACATGGAAACAATACACAGGCATAGACTTCTGAGATCTTTTCCAAGTCAGTGGAGTCAATTTCAACCATGTGTAGCCTTGATTTTAGGGCACCATGTTTCTGTCTGCTGTTCTGACATTTAAGTATTACTAATTATTGACGCACCCAACATGTCTGACAAACATCTTCAGTTTTCTTTTGTGTTTTGAAGGAGAATGTGCTGCATGCTAGTTTAAAAAAGAATAGGATACAGACCAGGCTTAATATGTGCTGAAAAGGTGGATGATATTTTATTGAACCCTACATCTCAAACACCTCTGAAGGACATTTATTTTATGAGCTGAAACTTAACTGTCATGTTAATATTAATTAATAAGCTGAAATAACAAGCATAAATGAGACCCTGTAACACATCAGCTGTGTCTGTAAGACAGCAATGTAATTAAAGAATGCAAATGGAAGTTTTGGAACAGACTGAACATCAGTTGTACATCAGATCTTCTCAGATAAAACAAAATACTAAAGTGTGCAACCAAAAGATCAGTTATCTCAATATGAACTTAACCATTTCTCTTCCAGTATTCTGAGTAATGCTCTTCACATTCATTTTATAGAGTGTTATAGAGTCAGACTTGTAACCCGAAGGTTGTGGGTTTAAGTCTGAATTGTCAGTAAGGGGACAATATATTAATAATTTCACTCAACACTGTTAAAGCTGATCCTAATAGATATAGGTGTGGGGCAGTCGTGGCCTAATGGTTAGAGAGTTGGACTTGTAACCTGAAGGTTATGGGTTCGAGTCTCAGGTCTGGCAGGACTTGTCAGGGGGGGACAATATATTAATAATTTCACTCAACACTGTTAAAGCTGATCCTAATAGATATATGTACGGGGCATGCTAAATTTTTGCCCTGCCGAGTCTCAGTTCCGGCAGGAATTGTCAGTGGGGGGACAATATATTAATAATTTCACTCAACACTGTTAAAGCTGATCCTAATAGACATATGTACGGGGCATGCTCAATTTTTGCCCTGCCACTGAATATCCTGTTTCTCTGTCAAATATGTCATATTGCAAATACAAAAGGGGTTGCATGTTGACTTGGAAAAATAAAAGCCTCTCCAAGGACTGATGTCACACCTACTGTGTCTGTCTTTGCACCTCCGGCACAGCATACAGGACAATTAATGGAAAGTTTGCTACATTAAAAAAAAAAAAAAAACAGTAAACAGATAGATAAACAAACAAACACTGTTGTAAGTATATAAATGCACAGCATGCACAATTTGGTGTGTTATTGTATATATATATTTTTTTGTATCAATACTCAGCACATCCACATTTCACCTCCCAGTCTGCAATCTTGGAGTTTTATTTTTTTTTTACCTATAGAAGCTCAGCAGTAGGATTGCATTCTCTGTGACAGAAGCATGTGATGCTGGAAGGTATTTACAGCATATCTTACATATTTCATCAGAAGTATACCTAAAAATACTTCTTAATGCCTTAAAATACTGCTGTAAAATGTTAGGTGTTGGAACAGAGTTTTTGAAGTGCTCTATGCTTGTCAGTCATTTTGAGTGCTCGGGTTTGCCGAAACATCTTTTGTGTGTTGTGCAGGTGTCAGTATTTCTCATTCCCACAGGTTGATTAAAGCGTAAGGACAGTTTGCTTCAAAATACATTATATGGGGTTAGGCACTCCTGCTGACTGAGACTCACTCTACATGGGCAAGCCTAATGTTTTATTGTCAGTTACCTTTAAGATAAAAGTGACTCATCCAACTCTTACACTTGTCAAGCAGATGTGAGCCTCATAACTAAGCGAGCGAGCAAAAGAAAGAAAGAGAGAGGTTTATAAAAAGAGTGAGTCAGTTAGGACAAGGACATCATTTACTACTTGCTTCCTTCCCATTTGAATGCCATACAACCTCTGTGAACAACCTCTGTGAAAGGTGCAACAATCTCACATGCAAAGGGAATCATGGGACAGTCAGACAAGGGCAACAGTTTTTAATATAGTAACATCTGCATTGATTAAAAAAAAAATCTGTCTATTAACATGCCTGATAATAATTTATAATTAGATGTAGACAATATATATTAAGATTTGCAATTATATATTCAGGATTTATACATATTTAAAACTATGATGAATATACTACTGTATGAAAATTCAATGTTGAGTTCACATCACTGAAAACAACAGATATGCATTGTATTTTTTTTTTTATCATAAGCTGATTTCTAGATCAAAGACTGCAACACTTGAGAGAGAGAGAGAGAGAGAGAGAGGGCATCATCAGTAGCCTATGGTGAAAGAATTTAGCATTTACCACTTTTAATTACAATGACTTTGTGGAGCTCCGGGATGCAACGCTGAACGTTGAGTTTAATTTGTGTAATTTTGCGCATGCTTGCTGAAGAGAGATGCTACCATTTTAAGAGGAGTAAAATGCTAAATGTAGCAACAAAGTCACTAAGTTAGCAACACTGTCAGTGGATCTCCTGAAACATGCTGCAGAAATAAGATACTGTCCGCATTTGCTGTCACTGTTTGCCATTTTAACTCTTTCCCTCAGATGCTGAAACAAAACACAGCATGTTTTCAATAATTGTAAAGTCACATGCATATATAATTAGGTAAGCATTGTAGTTTGTGGTTTGTGCCGCTAAAACAAACATTTTTATGTTTTGGTATGTTGTCCCCATGAAATTAGCAAAACGGTCTAAATTCTTAGTAACGGGCAACAAAATGCAACAGGCAATGCACCAGACGATTTGTGTGCAATAGCTGAATTATCCATCTTAAAAACTGGAGAGATGTAGGCAGTGGTTAGTAAAAGCTGTCTAGCTGGTATTATAGTCTTGGAAGTCCATCTTAAAACTACTGCAGAGATGCAGGCAGGGCCGGATTAGATTTCTCAAAGGGATGCTCAAGTTAGCTGAAAAACAATAGTTTAGCTGAAAGTTAGCTGAAAAACAATAGGTTAGGTGAAAAAATGAGTGGAAAATTTAAAAGTAAACTCAAATTTTATTGACCTCCAAAAGGAAAATTATTTCCAACTGTTACATTTGCACACATTCACCACAGTACAAGTAACAATCACAATTTGAATATATTAGACCGGACTGTTTGAATACAGAAATGCACCCTGGAGCCCCTGGTGAAAGGCACAGCTTACTGTCTGATTGTTTCACCTCACCAGACTGTCCACTTCTTCCTACCTCAGCTGTCAATGACAGAGGAGGAGCCCACATCACCAAAGGGTTTGTCCCAGATCTGTACAGAAGGAGAATTTGATTGAGTGCCCGGTGTCTTGTCTTGTTTTTCAAAATTTCTATTCATGTGCCATCTGTTACATGAATTAAATAATCCATAAAAGCAGTGCCACAATGCCCAAAAACTATATAGTACAATTAGATGACAGTTTACTCTTTTAAAAACAGACTATAAAGATGATGAATACTGCTGCATATTGATGGAGGAGATGTAAACCGCCAACTGCTATTTGAGAAACTGGCTAATGCAATAGATGAAATTGTTTACACTTGCTAGTTCTTCAGGCACAAAGAAAAGCATTGCAGATTATTCATAATGACCTGAAAATGACCAAAAGTGTTACATGTTGAGTTGAAACCGAGGAGGTCTATAATAGCTGGATAAAGATATCCGTTAGCATTCCCATTCATCTCAGTAGCAGCACAGGACCTCTCATAAGTACACAGCCTGCATTCTGCTATCTTTGCACATGGGTACTCAGTTCTGGTTATACATATTGTTTTTGAGCAGTAAATGTCAGTATGACTTATAAAAGATCTAATGTACAATAATGAAATTAAAGTGATGCATTCTTAAAAATTTGTCATAAATACAAAATACTAATACCCAATAATCATCCATCAAGAATCTGAAATGGTGTAGTTACACCACATACCACCAGTGGCTAATTGGGCCATGTTGTATACATACTGTACCCTGTTTCCAAAAGATTTGAAGAGAGATTTATATAGTGGCAGAGAGAGCTCAATGCGCTGCAACTTAAGAAAATGTATGCAAATAGAAAAAGCACCAGCAAATTAAGAACATCTTCATCAGTTTGACAACACATGCTGCAAATACTCACAACACAACCAAATACAGAAATGCGCTGCAAATAATCTCAACACAACCAAATACATAAACTCGCTGCAAATACGCACAAAGTGACCAAATACAAAAAACAAAAAGCGTTGCAAGTAACACAGACCACAACGGAAATGTTTCAAGGGGATCCCAACAACCCTTATGAAAATTAACCATGGTTTTACCATTACATTCATAAACATGTCTCAGCCAGTTACGTCACTTGTTGCCGTTCCCTTAAACATTCCGTTGTGGTCTGTGCGTTTCTGTATTTGGTTGTGTTTGTGAGTATTTGCAGCACATGTGTTGTCACAGATGAAGATGTTTTCTTCATTTGTTGGTGTTTTTTCTATTTGCATGAGTTTTTTTCATTTGCAGCACTTTGAGCTCTCTCAGCCACCATAGATTTAGGCTTTTGTAGACTTTTATCATTATAAGTGGGACAGCACAAACTGAGGGTTTGACACAAATTATGACAGTTCACAGACAGCGGTCATTCTTACTGCTCTAATAATATTCATTTGCCCTCCCAAGATGATGTTAGTAGATTTGCATTTTAAATCATTGCACACACCCTTTCAGACAAGTCGCAAACAGCTGAATAACAAATATATATATGCTCCATATTTATTT
>NW_015552575.1:285388-287323 GCF_001515605.1 Sinocyclocheilus anshuiensis
CACTCACTCACTCACTCACTCACTCACTCACTCACTCACACACACACACACACACACACACACACACACACATTAGGACTGTCAATAAATTAAAACTCGGATTTTACTCGGATTAATCACACACTATATTAACATGAATCAAAAGATTGAAGGGTGATTCTCACAAATCTGTTTTCTGCAAGCTTTTTTCAAGATAAATTTAGATGTCTTTCCAAAACAAAGGACACCAAAGAACCAAATGATATAAGGAGTACATAAAATGTATAAATGTATGCACACCAATGCACACATAAAAGAAAAAAAAAAAATCAGATTTGTATAGTATGTGTACAGTGCAACAGCAAAGAGCTTTTAGACAAGTCAAGTTACGATACCGAACAGGACCACATGGAGATGGCAATCACCTTGAGCTGACTGTATATATCCTCCACAGTACACGGATCCATTCAGAATAGCTAAACACAGCAACATACACATAACAGATCAAAACATGCTAAATGTGTGTGGAAACAACCTGAATGTACAGAAATGTCTGTGCCTGTGCATAAATACAATGTGCAACAGGCAGTGGTGGACGAAGTACACAAATCAAGAACTTGAGTAAAAGTACAGATACATATAATAAAATATTACTCCAGTAAAAGTACTCCTTTTTCAATTTTACTCGAGTGAAAGTACAAAAGTACTCGATTTTTTATGTACTTAAATAAAAAAAGTACTGATAGATAGATTTATTTTGCAATTTTATATAGGCTACTTAATTTAATTTTATATTAGCACATAATTTTTATAATCCTACTGCTCAAAATACCTGGGATTTTCCCAAAATAACCACTATATGGAGTCAAGATATATTTTTGTTGTTGATATGGACTACGTTGACGAGAGTGATGTAGTAATGTTCACTGTGAAGCTTACACTGCGATGTACCTGAGAGAAAACAGATTTGACCATCTGATTTTCACCAGTAAGAAAAAAAGTGTTTTAAAGCTTGTTGTTTTGCAGAACATCACACTTATATATGACATGAGAATAAGGCCTGAAGTTAGGAAGAACATTTTAAGGAAAATATAAAAATGTTCATAATGATTTTTTTCTTCTCAAACCTTGTCTGATGCTTTTCGAGTTTCTTGCCAGGAAAACCAACATGTTCACTTTGTCTGGTTTTAGCGAAGATCTTAACGGAGTGACAATGTTGCCAGCCGCACTGAATACACGCTCCGAGGGAGCGCTCCTAGCGCATATAGTCATATATTTTCTGCCAACTTTCGAAAGAAAAGGGAATCGAGCCTGATTATCCCGCCACCAGGCAAGCGGATCAGAGTGCAGATCGAGGGCTTCCTCCTGCAAATACCTTGCGACTTCAGTGTCTGCACGGATTCTTTTTGGGACCGGATTGGAGGACTGTGCTTTTCTCTTTCCAAGCAGGTCTGCAAGATTCTTTTTTTTTTGGAGGAGGAGGAGATGGTGCACTTCCTTCTTCTCCCTCTCCAGCCGCCGAAGTACGCATGTCACCTTCTCCATCCCCGCCATCACTCCTCTCATCGGGCATTGCCAGCATCTCCTACAGGAGCGCATCTCTTTAACGTCATCTCCGGGGTTGATGTCCCTGTATTTTGGATCAATTAATGTGGCCTTTGCACAGGTGCGGGAAGATGTTTTCGTTTGGGGGTGCTGTGTGTGTCCGTACTGGGTGAAGGGGGGGGTCGTCCGTGCTCGTGCTGTGTCTGGTTCACTTACGTCAGTGCTCGTGCTGGTGTTGTGGATGCCGATTTTGGACAGTTTTTGCTGGGAAGGCCATTTTAAAAAATCTGAAATTTGCTTTTGCGCCATTATCTCCGTGTATTAAAGTTCATCTTGTTCGCACTCTGTATAGTTCATGTCTGATACCACGCGCCAGCGTCACGTGTTCATGAGGATTAGGCTAATCATCCC
>NW_015552575.1:287543-290425 GCF_001515605.1 Sinocyclocheilus anshuiensis
TTTTTTAATTGTGTTCAGCACGGTGGGCCGCATTTGAATTCGTGACGGGCCGCGGGTTGAGAACCACTGCGTTAAAGAGACCTTGATATATGACACAGTGCCCTAATGAAAGCCAAATCTTGATGTACATGATGTCCCTGTATCTTGGATCAATTAATGTTGCAGGTGCACTATATTTGTCTTCCATGACGCTAACCATTTTTCTTTTTATGTTGCGCGTCAACTCCGTGTCTTCCTCGGTTGGGAGCAAAATATCCTCAGATAATAACCGTAGGACTGGTTTAACAGAGGACGCTGTAACTGTCTTCTCAGAAGACAGCGCAGCTGTAAAATCCGTGACCTTCTTCAGCGCTGCATTAACGGATTCTAGGACTTCGATGTATATATTAAAGCTGTTTTTAAATTGTACCGAATTATAAAATAAAACGCAAATTATAATCGGGCCTGTTTTAGGCTTTTCCTTACGTTTATATTTTAGACCTCCATGATCAGTTATGGTGATGAAAAAAAATTACTCGCCATCTCCTCATTGGATGTGCCTTTAGAGAGAAATGCACGGATTACATAATGAAAGAGTTTCGATTTGAATGATTTCATTTTAAAGTAGTAATTTAAAGCTTTCTATATATTTTTATCATGTCTGAGGCAATTCGCTGAGTTTAGGTTCATCATTGTGAAGCGCTCCTGTTCAAGCCAGAGACGAAAGCGTTTGTTTTCTTTATTTTATAAAAGCACAACGTTTGGTTGATATTGTGAGTGGACACAAATAAAAGTAGACCCTTTACAGTTTGGAATGACGTATTACTCTTACCTTTATGAGCAAAAATGACTGCCTATTCTAAGTTGTTGTTTTCATCTGTGAGCATGCTCTTGATATAGGCATTTTACCATTTTGTTGAGTTTAAAACGTGTGACACATTCGTTCTGCTCTCACTGTTCATTCGTGCAGAACACCACCAAAAAAACAAAAACTCTGTGCATACCCTTGGAAGAAATCCTGCAGGCGCCCCTGAGACGGAAGACAGTAAATTGACAAACAATGATTATTGTTTATACTTCGTATCACACACCATATGCACTTCTGTAACTTTCACTAGCTAAAAAAAAAAAAAGTGCGGTGATGACGGTGAAGACCTCAACACCGCGGTCGGCATCTAATTGCCGCGGTAATGCGGTTATCGTCACAGCCCTGTAAATGATCCATCCTGGTGACCACATGACAGGCTTAAACGTTAAATGTGTGACTTGTGATGCAGCTTATGATGTTCATTCATTTTGTCCAGAGGAGAACTGGCCCCATGACTGAGCCTGGTTTCTCCTAAGGTTTTTTTTTTTCTCCATTTCTGTCACCTGATGGAGTTTGGGCTCCTTGCCGCTGTCAACTTTGGTTTTCTTAGTTTAAAAGATACTAAATATTCAGTAATATTATCAATTTAATTGCACTAACACTATCAAATGACAACAAAACTTGAACTTAATTGAGCTAGTCTTCTGTAGAGCTGCTTTATGGCTAAATCTCTTTTTCTTTAACTGATTATTTTTGTAACTCTGACACTGTTATTGAATTGAACCGAATAAACACTGAACAGACTTGAGCCGAATTATGACACAATTGCCTTCTGTAGAGCTGCTTATAGCTAATTTGAACTTTTTTTCAAAATTTATGAACTTTATTGAACTGAACTGAATCAACACTGAACTGAACTGAACTGAACGAAATAATGAAACTATTGTCTTTTTTTCGAGCTGATTTAAGCAGCAATTGAATATGTCTTATATTTGAAGAAGTTATTTTCCTGTTTAGCACTGTGAAGCTGCTTTAAAACATTCTGTATTGAATAACAGTGTTTCCCAATCCTGGTCCTGGATAATCCCCAATACTGCAAACACTCAAACACACCTGATTCAACTCACTCAGCTCATTGGTAAAGACTCCATTACCTCAGATGTGTGTGTCAGATAAGAGAGACATCAAAAACGTGCATTATTGGGGGTTCTCCAGGAGCAGGATTGGGAACCATTGGTATAAAGTGTTATAAATATATCTGATTTGATTTGACAATCACTGTTAGACTTTTTATTGTATTTTTGCGGTAACTTACTGGCAGCACTATTGCCAGTAAGTTACTTTAACTACCCCTTCACAGCAGCTTATCGCAAGTTCATTTTACAGTATAATGCCCTTGCCGCAATTTCATTTTACAGTATGATGGTCTTACTGCAATTTCATTTAACAGTGAAATACCCTTACTGCAATTTAATTTTACAGTACTATATCCTTACTGTAACTTAGTTTTACAGTATAATAATATTACAGTACTTTTACTGTAATTTATTTTACACTATTTAATTTATAAAACCTTTGAATATTTTACATGAATGCCATTTAATTGAATAAATTCCAAATAAGTGACCTGAGTCCATGTACAACAGTATATTTTTTATTCACTGTCACTATTAAATTCATCCATTACTTATTTATTGTGCTTTATTCTGGAACATTACAAAACAAAGATATGAAACAAAACAGAGGGGAAATGTGTGAGAAATGGCCATAAGTTTATCTCACCTAAATTTGTTAATGGACAGACAAGGTAACAATTTGTGCAACAGCAGTTATAGTACTGTTTAAACACTATTGCTTTTTTGCACATCCTTGTCAGGGAACTCCATTAATTGCCTGAATGTACAATGACATTAAAGAGGTACACTGAGTAATTTTATGGTCCTTCAAACTTAAACTTTTTTTATATTTTTTTTTTAGCAGTGTTTTAAAGTATTTTTTAAGTTGTGACGGGTCTTGATCCAAGGAATATCAGTGTGTATCAGCTACTGTAACATTTGTATTGTTTGTTAAAGGGGTCATATGATGCTTTTTTAAA
>NW_015552575.1:290713-297419 GCF_001515605.1 Sinocyclocheilus anshuiensis
TTAAAAGAGTATATATATATATATATATATATATATATATATATATCTCAAAACATCTCTTTAATTATTATCATATTAAGACTAATGTCACATACTACATCTGATAGTTAAAACATACTTACAAAGCCAAAGATGCTCAGTGCTGTGGCTCCTAAAATAGCCTTTGGGGTGTAGTTAGCTCCTGTTGAAACAAGCAAAAGAGAGAAAAAGAATAATCATTATTTTTCGTCAGTGATTATTAACTAATCACTATATGTTATGAACATGATACATCACAGATCTAGAATGACTGCTAGATTGATCACTTACACAATCAGATTACAATCAACACTGAAAAAAGAGAGAAGAGAATATATACAATAAAATGTAAAAAATAATTAATATGAAACTTAAGAGAACACTGAGTTTGATGAGACCTTGCTTCTATTAACAAACAATAAGCCATAATAAAGAATGTATTTTCATTCTTGAATTAATTGATTTTTTTTTCTCTGGTATATGCACTGGGGTAAATGTTTTATTTACGAGAGAGAGATAGAGAGAGCGCGCGAGAGAGAACGCTCATGCAAGAGAGAGAGAGAGAGAGAGAGAGAGAGAGAGAGAGAGAGAGAGAAATTTAACTGAAAAGTAAAATATACCATAACTAGCAGTAAAAAAGTCGAAAAATCATTGTTCGTGTAAATACTAGACATCTGTACTGGAAAAGGCAGTCAGTCAGTTGCAGGACAATTGAATGAGTTTCATGAAAGCGGCAGTTTTTGAGGAAAACGAACATTTCCCTCAGACTGTCCTAGTAATAGCCTTTAATTCGATTTTATATTTACTTTCTTCATATTTTGAAATTTCATTGATATTGGTAATGGTTTACGTTTTAAAAGTAAGTGAAAAGTACTTACCACAGGAAAACTCGCAGCTGACGTCTGGCGATTTACTCAGAGGGGAAGTCCGTTATGCGCACACCAGACACAAGCCTCAGTTTATATAACCTCTGCCAGGTTGTTGCGCGGGCTTTGCGCGCGAATAAAATGTAAATTTTGTGGGGTGCAAGCAAAGTTTATATATTTTATTTTTTAATCATTTTAAAAATAAATTTATTTCACCACACTTGTGCTTACCCAGACATTAAATTGAGAATGCAGATTCATGTTTTTCATCCGCAGAACAATTTACAGTAGCACTACTGCTTTTGAGCAAACAGTAAAGTACCACAAATTCCCATATGCAGTAAATTACTGTAAATGGCATAAAAATACCCGTAATGCAGTGCATATTACAGTAGTTAACCATAAAACATATATATGGTAGTTTACTGGGCTTTTTTGCGGTAAGTAACTGTAAAATTACAGCAAAGTCTAACAGTGATGATAATAGTAATAACTTGATAAAAAATGTCATTAACAATAATAAAACATTATAACATTATGTAATGCTAGATCATCAGAACACAAACCAGATCATTCAAACACAAACTCAGACCTCAGAGAAGTGATCAAGAACAGAGTATTGATACTGGCATACCAAATCCTCAAACTGTGGTAGGATTAGTCAGTCTTCAAGGTATTTCAGAAAACGCAGACCCTGGAATTGCAAGGGAGCCAGAGCAGCATGCACTTCGTAAACAGCTTCTTGTATCTCTGAACCATCTGAATCTGGAAGTAAGCATCCTTTAATTCTATTGTGACAAACCAATCTCCTGGCTGAATCTGCATCAGCATACTGAAACTGCATTTCTGAAAAGTGTAGTTCATGTTGGTCCAAATATGGGTGCAGACCCCCATCTTTTTTGCCCTCCTTTTCCTGACTAACAGGTCAGGGATGGCTTATCTGAACCAAACAACAGGACTTGATCACTGACCTCAGTTCAATTTGTGTATATGGTTGTTGAATTGTTATTTATAAAACACATAAATGTGGTCCGAAACGTGGAATGTGGTGAACGTGACTCAATATAGGAGGCCCAACATGTGCTATTGGGGCACAACAAATTGTAAACATGACATAGTAATTTTGAAAACAATCATCATGTGAACTGAATATTTGGTAGTGCAAAGTGTCAAATAAGTTGCACACGCAACAGTCTGCCGAACTCCTTGGAGTCCAAAGCAGCTATACATAAAACGTACCCAAGCCCAAAAGAAATTTCCGTCACGGTCCGGTGAGAGAAAAAGAGACGGAAAGAAAGACCTTTATATCAGGTCCCCAGGGCTCTGGCTCATGTGGCACTTCGGTAAGTGCAGAACCAGAGAATCAGTGACAGAGGGTAGCTGATGTAAGGCATTTAAGATCCAAAGAACTGAGGCAGATTAGTGCTATCTAGTAGAAAGAACAAAATCAAATAAAATGGAATACCATGATTAACCACTAGATGCCTGTTTAGCCCTTTTTATATAAAAACACAAAATCCCGAGTTGATGAGAAAAGCGTTTTACTACTTTTATTAGGTTTTGCATTTGGATATTTATTTAGACATGATGAAAGACTATTTTGTACTTTTTTTATTTTAATGTTGTTGAGCCTTCTGGCTTAACTAACTGGTAAATAGCCTGAAACACAGCCTTTAGTCTGACCCTGTCTGAATGTTTTTTTGTTGTTGTTGTTGTTTTTTTGTTTTTCACAGATTTTTTATCAAAGCCCTTCAAATTAGAATAAAGATGGAGATTGTTAATGTTGAGATATATGCTAGCATAAACTGTGTTGATAGTTTGTTGTTTTTGAACAAATCAGCCAGAGAACATTAAGAAAATGTTATAAAGAGCATGAAAAAGAAATAAAAAATTCACTCATACCTAATTGACATGCAGTTAATACACTACGTTTATTAAATTTTATTGTTCTACTGCTACAAGGTCTCTTCACTGTGACATGTTTTTTTAGTTCAGTTCAATTACATAGTCTCTTTGCAGTAGTTTGGTAAATTTTTGGACAGTAATAGAACTCTGTAATGTCCATTGCCAGTGGTTCTATTATCTTAGAAAAATTTACTCTATTAAGCATAACATTATTATCTTTGCTGAAGAAAACTCCATGAAACTGAAACAATAAAAACAAGTCAGTTTTGTTTACGTATTATCCTTATAGCCCATGATGGTTTCAAATGAGATGATAACTTTTTTCAGACCTCCGCTTGATCATACAAAAAAAAAAAAAAAAGTGCTGAATAAATACTGCTGCTTAAATTACATAAAAAGAATGTAGTTCAATGTGTTAAATGAATTGAATTAGATTATATACAGAGTTCTATTCCACTCATTTATGATGATTAGATCGTTGTTTTTTTTTCTTCTTTTTTTCAAATTATTCAGACCAATTTGCTGACAAGATTTAAAATATTTTAAACCAAAATTAGAAAAGGTTATGTTGGTCTACCAGTTGAACCAGCATAAACCGGCCTGGACCATCATGGAAATTAATGCTACATCTTTTCAGCAGGGTTTCCATGTCTTTTCCATGACTTTTAAGATTTTGTTCATTTCCATGATATTTCAAGGCTTCCCACAACTTATGGGTATTGTTTAAGAGAGTTGGGCATACATTAGTTACAATCTGCAGTCCCATGCTGAGAACTCCACATGAAAGCCATACAGCTCTAGTGCTAACATGCGGCAACAAGTGTTGGTTGCTGTCATCCCTCTATTTGTCAAATGTGCATAATATTAGCCGCTTTGAAACAATTTCACCCATTTTTGTTCCATAATCTAAACCGTGACCATATATTCTTTTATCAATATGTAGGTATTCCCAGAGGAAATGTATTGCTCAGAGTTTGCAATTCCTAAGCTCAGGAAACTTAGTTGTGATTCTCATATATAAAAAGTAGACACAAATGAGACATGAGAAATGTTTGAGAGAAAATTAGTCAAAACTGAGAATGTGGTGAACGAAACATAAAATTTCTTTACTCTTGCAATCTCTTTCAAGACTCTTATTATATTACTATTTTATTGTTCAGACTTTGCTCTTTCTAAGCTCAGGAGACTTAGTTGTGATTCTCATATATTTCTCATTTTAGTATCAGCAGTATCTTAAAATTCCTCAGGAGAAATAAAAGTAGACATAATTGAGAATGAGAAAATTCTGAGAGAAAGGAGTCCAAAATGAGAATGGTCTATGAGAAACATGGGAGATCTCTTGATTGTCTTGCTGTAATCTCTTTCAAGACATTATTTAAAAAAAAGTTTTATTGCTCAGAGGTTGGTCTTTCTTTCTTTGGTTACTTTGTTTTTTTTTTACATTTTGCCCACAAAACTATGGCTCTGACAGAGGTTTCTCTACGCTCAGGATATTCATTGAGATATCAGCTTTGGCTTCAGATGTCTTCAATTTTATTTTAGGAGAAACGTTAATTTTAAATTTTTACTAATATCGTAAATATTGAAACTATCATTTAATTGATAGCATTATACATTTCAGAATATCAAGGGTTACTAGTTTAGAGTTATCTTCAATGCCAAGCAATATGAAGCACATCCCAGAGGAAAGAAAATAGAGAGAGAGTAATCTCTTTAACATCTCAAATATTTCTACTAGACAGAAATGAGGTTACTTAAATGGAGATTTTTTTTGCTTGAGTCTCCTGCTTCTCACACTTGTCTTCTGAGACAAAACCTCTAACACTCTCACAATGGTCTCCTTTAAAGTTTTGGAAGAGATCATCATCATATTCACACATTATGCTCAGCTTTCTCTCCTTGGCTACAGACTCTAAATCTCTCACATGTGTCTCTTTTAAAGCTTTAGAAGAGATCTCAACAACATCACACACTGTGCTTAGATCTTTCTCCTTAGCTAGAGTCACTGGTGGTCTCACATTTGTCTCTTTTAAAGCTTTAGAAGAGATCTCAACAACATCACACACTGTGCTTAGATCTTTCTCCTTAGCTAGAGACACTGGTGGTCTCACATTTGTCTCTTTTAAAGTTTTAGAGGAGATCTCATCATCATCACACACTGTGCTCAGATTTTTCTCCTTAGCTACAGCCTCTGGATCTCTCACATTTGTCTCTTTTAAAGGTTTTTGAAGAGATCATCATTATATTCACACACCGTGCTCAGATCTTTCTCCTAAACTAAAGACTCCGGTGGTCTCACATTTGTCTTCTTTAAAGCTTTAGAAGATATCTCATCAACATCACACTGTGCTCAGATTTTTCTTCTTAGCTAGAGTCTCTGGATCTCTCACATTTGTCTCCTCTAAAGTTTAAAAGAGATCTCATCAACATAACACACTATGCTCAGATTTTTCTCTTAAACTAAAGACCCTTGATCTCTTACAGTTGTCTCTTCAATAGTTAAAAAAATATCTTATCAACATCACACACTTTCTCCTAAACTAAAGACTCTGGTGGTCTACCATTTGTCTTCTCTAAAGTTTAGAAATATCTCAATAACATCACTGTGAGACCACCAGAGTCTTTAGTTTAGGAGAAAAGCCTGAGCACAGTGTGTGATGTTGTTGAGATCTCTGCTAAACTTTAGAGACAAATCAGAGACCACCGGAGTCTTTAGTTTAGAGGAAAGATCTGAGCATGGTGAGTAATGTTGTTGAGATCTTGTTTGAAACTTTATAGGAGACAAATGTGAGACCACCAGTGACTCTAGCCTAGCTAAGGAGAAAGATCTAAGCACAGTGTGTGATGTTGTTGAGATCTCTTCTAAAGCTTTAAAAGAGACACATGTGAGAGATTTAGAGTCTGTAGCTAAGGAGAAAAATCTGAGCACAGTGTGTGATGATGATGAGATCTCTTCTAAAACTTTAAAGGAGACCATTGTGAGAGTGCTAGAGTTTTTGTCTCAGGAGACAAGTGTGAAAAGCAGGACACTCAAGCAAAGATCTCCATTTAATGTTAAAGTAAACTAATTTCTGTCTAGGAATAATATTTGAGATCTGATCTGATTTCTGATAAGATCTGATTTTTCTTTACTCTGGGTTGGGCCTTAGGAATTTCTTAAACTATGAATATCTATCATGTACATATTTCTTCTTCTTCCTAATTAAGTCTGCCAGCATCCTTAGGCAATATTAAACAAAAACAAGGGAATGTGACAATGGTGGATCTGCATGTCTTGGCCTTATTTAAGATATTCCATTAGCTCAATGATTAAGCTGGGAAAAGAATCGTGCAAAAGTATAAGAGGAGCCATGTCCCTGGGAAATATCATGTAACCCTCACTATTGTGTGTCATCAAATGGAGTGTTTATATTACTTGTAGAAATTATTGCAGTGGAAATTGCTGCATGATGATAATGACTCACAGTGGCTAGAGGTATCTATTCCACTGTCTTTATTGTTTATGTGCTGAGAAATCTTCTCCGAGTTAAAGTATCAATCTCTTGTGATTCCCACCGCTTTAGAAAATGAGTTGCAATGAAAATAAATAAATAAATCTGAGACACTGATGCAATTATAAATAGGCATAAATCTCAAAGAGGAATTCTTGAAGGAAGTACCACAAGCGTAAAGATTTACAGGTATTTCATGTTAGGCTCTGTCAGCAACCACTCTGATGCTTACAACAGAAATATTATTTGGACTCATCTTTCAGTTCATACACTGAACAAAATTATAAACGCAACACTTTTGTTTTTGCCCCCAATTTTCATGAGCTGAACTCAAAGATCTAAGACTTTTTCTATGTACACAAAAGGCCTATTTCTCTCAAATATTGTTCACAAATCTGTCTAAATCTGTGTTAGTGAGCACTTCTC
>NW_015552575.1:297442-303873 GCF_001515605.1 Sinocyclocheilus anshuiensis
TCTCGGCAAAGGAGAAGTGCTCACTAACACAGATTTAGACAGATTTGTGAACAATATTTGAGAAAAATAGGCCTTTTGTTCAGCTCATGAAAAATGGGGGCAAAAACAAAAGTGTTGCGTTTATAATTTTGTTCAGTATATAAACCAAAAACCCACAGAAATGCATTGGATGTGTATCAGGCAAGTCTATTGGAAGGGTTAAATACAGTGTGAAGCTCCTATTTTTGGTATAAATGTTTTTTGGTTGAGCTGTAAAGTTTTCTAAATTGTCTTTTCATTTGTGATTGCTTTTCTAGGTGAATGAAAGTGTGGTTGTGCATCACTGATATGATTCCTGTGGGTGAAGTTTGCTCCATGTAAACAATATAAAGTACAAATGTTGAGGCTATGGCTGGAAATTCACTTTGTTGTAATAAAATTTCAAACAAATTTGAATGAATGCATGAATGTAATTAAATTATATAGCAAAATATCAAAATAAGTGGTACTTATTTGTAGATAGCACAAACACATATTTAAACCACAATTGTTAATGAATGATAATGCAATACTGTTCAAAATGAAAAAAAAAAAAAAAAATGAATCAGAAATCATATGGTAACCCTTTAGTATAGGAACCAATTCTCACTATTAACTAGTTGCTTATCAGTATGCCTATTATTAACATATTGGTTGTTTATTAGTACTTATAAAGCACATATTCTGCATGACCATATTTATAATCCCTTAATCCCTAAATAGCTAAATTTAACAACTACCTTACTAACTATTAATAAGCAGCAAATTAGGAGTTTATTATGGCAAACATCATAGTTAATGGTTTGTTAATAGCGAGAATTTGACCATAAAATAAAGTGTGACCAATAATATTTATAATTCATGTCATTCACTACACCTGCTGCTAGGGCACCTGTGTGAATTTGAGTAGAAATTACAGTACTTCATACACCCATTAAAATTGACCAAACGCCAGGTGATTAAAAGTAATTACAAACATGACAAGTTTGGAAAAATGTGAAAAATGTAGTTTTGAGAAAAGATTTGTTTGCAGATGCCATTTGCATTGATATTTTAGATATTTTATATGTAATGAAGTGAAGTCACGCTTAGTCAAACTTGCACTTTGTTATCTTCTGTTGTTAAATTAATGTTTATTGCATTATTTTAGTGTCGTATTTGTTACCATGATTTCATGTTTTGTATGTGTGCACATGACACATACAGACATCTTCTATATATTAGTATTTACGTCAGTAAGAAAGCTACTTGTGATGAACTTTGAAATTGATTCTACATGTGGTTTTCCCTTTACCACCTGTGTTTCTGTGGTGGTTGTCAGTTTATTATACAGGTTCAAAACAGATTTTAGCTCTTCAGTATGTTGGTATCAGTTCATGGAAATGTAAGTTAATGTATGTTAATGTAAGTTCATTGAGTTAATGTAAATTCAAGTTCAATCCATCAAACCTAAAATGTTGCTACCATATTTTATTACGGTAAAGTTCTGGCAATCACAGCTGCTGGTTTTTTACACTAAATTTCACAGATTTTTTTTCGTATTTTTTTCAGTGTGTGACAAAAGTGTTTAAATACTTTTTGTACCAATATGATATATCTTTTAGGTTGGACAAAATAATGTAAACACCCATTATTACAGGAGTTAATATAATTTGTGTATAGACTACAGTGAAGAAAAAAAAAAGTTTTATCTTTTTCCTTGTCTATATTCTCAAAATGGTAATCTTGCAAAAGGTAATCTTGAATGGCCTGAGGGTGAGTAAGTTAACAGCAAATTTTTATTGTTGGGTGAGATATGTGTATGTACTGTATGTATGTATGTATGTATATATATATATATATATACAGTGGGTACGGAAAGTATTCAGACCCTCTTAAATTTTTCAACTTCTATTCTAAGAATATTGGAAGCTATAATAAAAGCAAATGGTAGTAAATAATAACAAAACCTTAATAACAAAATAATGCCTATTTCGCTGGTGTTTACATTATTTTGTACAACCATCATTCCTTTGCCATTTGTTTGTTTGTCTGGCCTTGGCAGATGGCCATGTCTGTGCCATGTTCTGAGAAAGTGGAGAGCAGCAGTCAGGCAGTGGAAGATATAAGATGTGGATTATGAATCTTACAGAGCATGTCTCACCAGTCCATCTGCAGATAGCCACTGTGAAAACAGCCCACTAGACGGGGGATGTGTGTCCTTGAACCGCAATCACTGCATCTCATGCAGCCGCTATTGGGTCTGTAATTAATGTATCACAGAATTAGCTAGATTGAGGCTTTCAACCTGTTTCTCGCATCTGGGAGAGAGAGAGACTGACTTGCTCTGAATATTCTGGCATGCACCATGGGGCCCTGCAGCCTCAGGGCTGTGTAGGATAGAAAGGCGGCACTTCTAAATATTGCTTTAATAATGCACCGTGTTCAATATCCCACCTACTGTAGGGATTTTTGCCCTAATTTAAACACAGCAACCCAGCTGTCAGAGCAGTGTCTGCTGTACTGCACGGACAGCCATGGTGGGAAACCTTTTTCTCTGCACAGGTTTGGATTGTGTGAATGGTGACTTCCTTCATCCTGGAAATAAAGTAGCCAAAGTGAGCCTTGGCTCACTTCTCATATTATTATTAATAATAATAATAATAATAAACAAGCTCTCTTATTTTTCAACCCCTGTTTTACAATCTCCACTCAGACCACTTTCTATTATTCACTCTAGTAATTAATTTCCGATGGATAAAATCAAGTCTTGTCCTATTTTTTTTCTTCTTCACAAAATGGCATTACTCTTATACTGTGTGCTAACCAGTAGTCGTACATGAAACATTAAATATCTTCTGATTGGTGTTCAAATTATTTACCACTAATAACCTGTCACATAGCACCTAGTTAGGACACTGTGTGTGGATATGATTAGTATCTTACTATGCCAAGTGGCATTCAGGTGGTGAAATAATACATACTGATAACAGTACTATCCTATGTGGTCAGTAATCCATGATTAATATGTAAGCGTATATGTGAATCAGCGAGCAAGCAAGCAAACACACAAAGAAACAAGTTACAGATATTTTCTTTAAAATAGCATTACCCAGTTGTTTTCTATATAAAGAAAAGTGCTAAACACTGTTCAGTCCAACATTCTCTGCTTTATAAGTGTTCCACATGTATAGTCTCTCTTGACACATTTAGTTCAACAAGATGCCAGATGGAAGACCATTCAAATATGTGCATTCACCTTATAAAACAACTGATAATTGACAGAAAAAACATCTCCTTTGGGAGTAATAGACGTTTGTACATGGGGTGTGAAAGCTCTTTTAATTGCAACCCTGATCTTAATTCTAATTATTTTGCTGTAATATTAAGCAAAGTGAGCACATTTTTCTGTTGAAAACACATACATATGAATTCAAATGTTCTGTGTAACAATATTTGAATTTAATTCTTGTAAACAAGGCCGTGGCATTCTGTGCATGTGTAATTACTATAAATAAGTATATTACGTTTTGGTTATCCACAGGGTATTTATGAAACCCCCAGTTTTGTTTTAAACTGTGTCATTGTTTGTTTAGTTTTCAGGATGAGAACACTTAAACGGGTTTGGTGTTCGCCATGTTTCTATAAATTATTCATTGTGATATTACATAGAGTCAAAATATCTCCTCATCTTTGGCCAAAAGTGTTCATTCAGAATAATAGGCTGAGGGGGCGAAAAAATATTGGGTGTCCAAAGGCGGATGTGAGGCTTAAACATGAAGGGAAATGTCACAAATGATTTCTGCTCTCCTTAATGGATGCTAAGTTAATGGATCCCCTATGCTTTGGAAAGAAATGAATACTAATTATGCTAAGTAGTCTCTGGTGTTGAAATCATCACAGGAAATAAGACTTGTGACAAATATCTCACTTGTCGAGATCATCTAGTTTCTGCAGAGCACCAAATAAATTGCATATCCAATAACCAAACATTTCATCAGAATGAATCATCATCTGATTTGCCATCAACAGTCCACAAAGACAGAGCAATCAAATCCTCATTCTTGTAAAAGCCAGGCCATACACTGAAGTGGTCAGGATATTCCTTCTTTGTTTAGAAAACAATATAAAACTGGATTTTGCAAGACTTTTTGCATATGATCAATGATTAGAGTGTCAAATTACCTTAATCGCATGCTCTCAAATTCAAATCAAAAGATTAGTATTTTCCAAATGCCAGTTCAAAGCAAACTAGATAGTAGTAGTTGAAGGTAACATTTAAAAATTGACTGCAATTTTATTTTGCCAAGAAAAGAAAAACAGAAATGTAAAGATATATTTTTAAAATACACTTTCTGCTAGGTCAACTAGATTCGGGCTCCCTAATATGAAGAAGAGGTTAATGAAGGGGGGAAAAACTATTTTATGTTTCATAGTTGCCCATATTTTAATCAGCACTTTTATATATTTATGAAAACATACACTTCCAGTCAAAAGGTTTTGAAAGACGTCTCTTACGTTCACCGAGGCTGCATTTAAAATACAGAAAGAAAGTAATATTGTGATATATTATTACAATTTTAAAGTTTTTCTTATATTTTTTATATTTTAATATATTTTAAAATGTAAGTTCTGTGACTGCAAGGCTGAATTGTCAGCAGCCATTATATCAGTCTTCAGTTTCACATGATCCTTTGGAAATCATTCTACTGTAATAGGATTCTTTAATGGATAGAAAGTTCAAAAGAACAGCGTTTATTTGATGGCATGGCATTTTTCCAGGCAGACATTCTCAAGGACATGGACAAGGGTGCTGGTTTGACCCATGAGAGTCAAAGAGCTAACGATTTCTGCGGGGACAGTCTTTAGCATCATTTCATGTGAATATCACCATGATGAAATTACATATTGGAGCATTAATAAATGCATGTAAATTAATATTTATACAATACATACTTGTGATGCCTGTTAAGTGTTTTATGTTTTTGAGAAGCGGGTAGGTTTAGGGTAGAAGTGGGGTTAGGTGCAACAATGTCTATGAAAGTATTATTTACAGAATATTTACTTTCAACATTTTTTTTCAAATTTCTTTGTTTTAATTATTTTTATAACATTTAAAATTTTACATATGCAAAGAATTGCATGCGTCGTGATCTGACGCATAAGGCAAATAACTGAAAGCAATAAAGTACCCTGCATGTGGAAAAATTACACTAAAGGGGTACACTGAGTGTTAAAATGTGATGCTGAGGGATCCTGACCAAGCGTCAATATGTGATAAGTTGGAGTGAGGACACCCTGGGTCAAGGTCTTGATCCGGCCAAGGCAGTGTTAAGTTTCAACTCTGCTTTGCTCTCATGGTTTTTGTGTTGCAGTCATTTTCTCCTCCATCCTTTGTTTAGCAGGGAAGTGCAAGGTTGCATGGACTTTGTCCTGTAAGGGCATTAAGTTGTACTTGACTAGCCAGTGACAGAAATCTGAACAACAGTTTGTTTGCGTGGTGATTGCAGTTGATGTTCAGCGGCTTCTAAGCAAAGAATGTTGCATGCGAACATTAAGAGGAGCATGGATTTTTCGCCTCTGGATGTTTGTGCACATTCTACCAGCGGTGTTGCTTCCTCTTTGGCTTTTGGTAGAGGAGTGTCTCTGGAAGATGCTTCTGTGATGGCATGCTGGGCCTTTCTGCACACTTTTATGAGGTTTTATTATGTTAATGTTTATTTGTCTCCTGGTTCTTAGGACTTAACTGAATTAGGTTTCTTTTTATCATTGTCAGTCTGTGCTGCCTATGTTTCATAACCTGCGACCTGAAATGCTGGGATGGGCTCTAGCATCCCTGTGACCCTACATATAAGTAAATAAGTAAATAAGATAATGGATGAATGGATCAATGATGTCTTAATAATATCACACTATTTTTTCCTCACACAGTATAAATGCTTCAGAAAATATATAGATGCCTTTATTTTAGGAAGTAAGTCCTTTTCAAGGGGATCATCATATATGAGGGTCCCTGGCATCAAGTAGTTTGAAAACATATTGCAAGCTTTTTTGGGACTTCAGACAGAAGCAGTGTTTCCCATTCATTAACTAGACTGTGGCGTTCTTTTGATCTCAAGCGAGTATTAACTACGGCTACTCACAAATCAGGCAACCAACTGGACCTTATTTACACACGACACTGCTCCACTGATCATGTGCTCGTTACTCCACTGCACACCTCGGATCACTTCCTCCTCACTCTTAACCTCAACATGGTCCCTGACACAACACATTCCCCTACACATGTCACTTTTCGACGTAACCTACGCTCTCTCTCACCATCCCGGCTATCTGCTATGGTTTCATCTTTTGCTTCCTTCCCCTGAACAGTTATCATCTCTTGATGTTAACCGTGCTACTGATACTTTCTGCTCCACTCTTACGTCTTGTTT
>NW_015552575.1:303883-324861 GCF_001515605.1 Sinocyclocheilus anshuiensis
TACTTAATTTAACTGTATATAAAAATACACCTTGCTACGTGTACTGCGTTAGGCTAACCGAGACTTGTCATTTTCACTTATATATTGTTGCTCTTTTGTTAGTTTTGACTGCTTTTATTGTCCTCATTTGTAAGTCGCTTTGGATAAAAGCGTTTGCTAAATGACTAAATAAATAAATAAATAAATATGAATGTATTTCTGAAGGGAACTGACTTCACAAAAGTTTCAATGGCATTTTTTCCCCTCTTATTATTGCTGATCCATAACCACCACCTGCTGTCAGAGAGTGATTCAGCCTGTCTGCTTTTGTTTCATGCAGGTTTTATCTTTTATCTTTGTTTGTATCGTGATTAAAATGCAGTGGTTGGTTCTAAGTTCAAATGGCTTTTTTTATTAAATATGTTTAGTTGTTGTAGTAGTAGCAACTGCCCGTTTTTTTGCAAAAACAGTTTAATGGCAAGGAAAAAATATTTATGGCCGATCAATTTTCTCAAGTCATTAGCCACTGGCAGTTGTGAAAGTTAGTTTTAGGCCCTGCTTGCAAGTGTAGAAATGAGGACAAAAGTATTGCAATTTCGGTAAAATAATATACCTGAAAAAAAAAAAATCATTTTCATTTATTTCACAGTGAAATTGTTTTACAATATATGGCTATAACTGTCATAGGAATAATAATATGAAATTATTATTATTATTATTGTTTTATTCTAATTTGTTTGGCTTCCAAATTCACCAGTGAATCCCTAGAGGGATCGAGGACCACCCACCACAGTCTCACAAAATCCTGTGGGAAACTGCAGAAGGGTTAGGGAGGGAGTAAGGTTTCCTCAGGACAGATTTCTTGCAATGCACCTCTTTTGGAGTAAAACAATGAGAAGATGTGGTGTGATAAATAATGTTTAGTGCTCACAAACAGAATGAGACACATAATGCATTTACCAATATTAATTTTGATAAAGCTCGGTTTGCTCGTCCGTTGTGTTGGATTGTTTTCCAACCACAAGCAAACTGCTCCAGAGTTAATTTTTAACCTGACCAAAACCACCTAAGACCAATTTTTTTGGCATAAATCTGAGTATGATTACCATCTTCATATGTGGGGGATTTTACACTGACCACGTTTGCTGCGACCTGTAGCATTGGTCTGGTTTCAGACTCATTTAATTCTATCGAACCCCATGCATCCCTGGGCGAACAACGCGCATCACATAACATACCCTACATGCATTTTGTTGAACACTGTGCAACTACGGACTCTGAAGATCCTGCTACATTTATGTGCAGAACTTTTTCATAGGTTATTGTGTGGATAAAAGATCCTTTTCATTTTCTTAAAAAAAATTAATTTGCTATTCAGAATGTAGAGCATGTGAAAATTTTTTTCTGTTGTCATGGGGATGGAACATAAAACCACAAGTGGTTTACTATTTAATCTGAGTTTTCCACGTTTAATCTTTCAGGTTTAAAACATAAGCTCCAACTTTAACTCCTAATCTTAGGTGTGTCTTTGAGGATATGCATAATATGTTTAAACATTTAAATAACATACATTTTCACATCATGCCACAGTTCTTTCTATGATCTGCATAAACTTTGAAAAGGCAAAATTAAGTACATCAGTAATTGACTGCTTTCAGTCTAGTTGCAGTAAAATGAAGAAAGTGACAGAGCATGTGAAATAGCATTTGATGCAGTTCAAAAACATCAGTGATTCTTCATTGTGCAGGGGGTCTGGAAGTCTCATAGTAGTTAAGGATTTGTAGTATTCTGATCATTTTGGTGCTGCTTGACTCTTAATTGTGCCCAGTACTGAGACTGGTTCTCCTGTTGCATGTGATAT
Organism: Sinocyclocheilus anshuiensis; assembly: GCF_001515605.1. Taxonomy (NCBI): domain Eukaryota; kingdom Metazoa; phylum Chordata; class Actinopteri; order Cypriniformes; family Cyprinidae; genus Sinocyclocheilus; species Sinocyclocheilus anshuiensis. The sequence continues at coordinate 305,724 of NW_015552575.1, forward strand.
ATCTTTGTGTGGATCTTCTTTGGATGAATGCTTTGCTTACCAGCTCTGTCAGTGTGCCACATTTCACCCACCATCTAAAACAACCGATATTACTGGGCAGTGGAGTGAAGGACTGGAGTCTGGCCACAGCACCATCTTTGGTCAATCGTAATATTCCAGAAAAGAAACCAGCTATAAACAAGTGATTGTGTTCTCATTGACTTGCTCAGTGATTACCTTTTTCCAGGAATTGGATTTCAGAGAACTTCAGCACAACCAGAAAATGAAAAGGTGTGCTTCTTGCTTTTCTTCCCCTACCAGCTGCAAACTTAACATTACTAGTTTTGTTCTTTACAACGGCTACCATCTATGAGCACTATAAAGTCAGTTATATGGAGGCTTTTTGAAATGATAACTGAAATGTACAACCAGAGACACCAGAGACCTCTTCTTGAAAAAAAAAAAATGAATTGAAGGCTTTGTCCAGAATAATATACTTACACACAGCACTACTCTTATTATTTCTTTAGTATATTGTGCAGTATACAACAAAGAAGACAGTGCAGAATATACTGTTATCCATAGAGAGATCACATTTTTTCAACCTACTATTATAGTACAGTTAGATGTATGAACCTAAAGATAAATATTTAAATTATATGCATTTTAAATTTCTATAGCACTTAATAGAATAACATTCTAAAGTAGTTTGATTAGTTAGTTAATAGCAACCTCCAGTGAGCAATCTAAAGGCTATTTTTTTCCTTTTTTTTTTCTGCGGAACCTCTCTCTGGGGGTGTCTAGACCCACTTGAAAACCCCTACCATACATTGTCTGTCCTTATTAAATATTTGGACTTGGATATTATTAATGATTAGTAAACATTATAAACATTTGCAAATGATGAGTAGTTTTCACTTTAGATACTGCAAAAACATGAACAAATAATTAATAGATTAGTTGTTAAGATGTATAAATAGAGGTCTATATAACAAACAAAGACCAACAAATGAAGATCATATGAACTGAAAGTTTACTGACATTTGTAAGCATTTCAATTTACATTAAATAATCATATGTTAATCATTAGGTAATGTTTAGTAAGTTTATTAGTAAACATGAACAAGAACATTATCTTATATTTCTAGCTGTGTGAATATATACTAACTAATGATCTGTTAAACATCATATAATGTTTGTTAATGATTTATTAATGAAAGTTATTATAAAGTGTTATCATCTCATTTAACATATTTTCCCATGTTTAAATCTATTTAACTGAATTAAAGCAGATTTCAACCTATCTGGGTATATGCTGATGTACGTGCAGCTCTCCAAATGTCATGTTTGATATTGATAAGGCAGTGACAAGTATTTTAAGGATTATATCTGTAGGTCTTGATGCTTGACAAACTGACAGTGCATATGGACTGAGATATTGACAGGCGCACTGGATAATACTACCCAGGCACAGAAATTATGTAATTGCATGTCTCCACAGGCAAGCCAAAAAGCCTACCATTCAAGATCAACAATAAATGAAATACTGCAAATGGGTCTCAAAGTGTTCATAGTTGCTAACTGACAATAATTTGATTTTCAAAAACTCAATGGATCCATCTTTAAGTCAAACTGCTGTAAGCATTACCTAGTGAATGTGACACAATGACACACACTGCAGACCAGATGATAGTACTGCATGCCAGCAGCAAAAAGACAACTTTACCAAGGATCTGTCTGTCTTTGAAAACAGAACTGTTTTCCACATTCACAGATAATTGTGACATGGGTACTAAAACACCCTTTGCCATGTGAGCAGTGTATTGATTATACATAAAGTAGAATATTGCAGCATAGCACTGACTTTAGTGAGCAGCTGAACATAAGGGACCATGCAAACATGCACTGTCCTCTGATAGAACGATAGGTTATTGTACTACTGAGTTATATCTAGGAATGCAAGTTACGTCAAGGTCTGATTAGTGACTGATTAGTATTTCTGGTCTTGCTGGTTATGAATTGCAGTCTGTAGTCACTGTAGTCACTATACATTAAGTAGTATTAGTGATGGTGTAGCCTAGAGCCAGGTTGCCGTCCAAATGGTTACAGGTTTGCAAAATGTAAGATCTCTACCATCAAGTCATGTCAGAAAGAGACAATATCATAAATTCCAGTGGGAAGATTTAATTGTGAATATTGATTGCACAAATACTTTAAATTAATTTTATGTACAGTAGGTGAATAGTGATAAGCTTTCCAGAAAATAATACTACTAATTTAGCTTCTTTATGAGGCAGCAGGCTTGTGTGACATAACTAAGTGACAGTTTTGGAGTGCAGATGATACTATAGTATTATTAGTTTTGAATCAACATTCTCTATAATTATTTACTGTTGCAAACTTTTGTTGGGACCTGTCATGACACACACACTGGGAGCACAGGAATGAAAGCGGAGACGAGGAACAAAGTACATTTCAAAGATTTAATTTAAAAAAGCTGGGAATACAGAGACACGGGATACACTGACGACACAAAATGACATTCGACAGCGGACAGGAAACAAGGGGCAAAACACACTTTATATAAACAGAAACTAATGGGACACACCTGGGATCAATAGAACTAAATGGGAATAGGAACAGGAAAAACCAAATATGGGCATAAACATTAACCTGGAGCACATGGGGAAGGAAAACCCAACACGAGGCATGGAACAAAGTCTGACACTACTCCCCCCTCCCGGAAGGCGTGTCCCGCGCTGTACAACATCCAACGGGGAGGGTGGGTGAGCTACTCTGGAGGTCCTTCAGGACAGACACGAGATGGCGGGCCTCCAGAGTGATACCCGTTCGGGGTGCCATGGCGGAGCAGACAGCTCGGAGAGCCATGGCAGAGCAGGCAGCTCGGGGAGCCATGGCGGCGTAGGGAACTCGGGGAGGCCATGGTGGATCCGACAGTCCAGGAGGCCATGGCGGTGTAGGGAACTCAGGAGTCCATGGCGGATCTGACAGCTCTGGGCGCCATGGTGGATCTGGCAGCTCTGGGCGCCATGGCGGATCTAGCAGCTCAGGAGGCCACGGTGGAGCAGGTAGTTCAGGAGGCCATGGCAAAGCAGCCTCAAAGGTCCCCCCCCCAAAAAAATATGTGGGAAAGATTTCGGGCTCCGAGGCCCTCCGTGGGCCATAACCGGGGACTGGAGCCCGCCCTGGGCTTAACTGGGGTTTTGGAGCCTTCCCTGTGCTCGACTGGGGGTCTGGAGCCCTCCCTGGGCTCGATGGGGGATCAGGAGCCCTCCCTTGCGGAAGCGAGGAACAAATTAAATTTCAAAGATTTAATAAACTAAAGCTGGGAATACAGAGACACGGGATACACTGAGGACACGAAATGACATTCGACAGCGGACAGGATACAAGGGGCAAAACACACTTTATATAAACAGAAACTAATGGGACACACCTGGGATCAATAGAACTAAATGGGAATAGGAACAGGAAAAACCAAATATGGGCATAAACATTAACCTGGAGCACATGGGGGAGGAAAACACAACACGAGACATGGAACAAAGTCTGACAGAACCAAAACTACTTTTCCCATCATTCTTAGTGGCAGATTAAACATCAGTCAGATATCCATTTATATCCTTTGCTCATCTTTTTGCTTTATATCTCTATATCTTTATAGAAAGAAAGAAAACCATAATTACCCCAGCACATAATTTTTTTCAGATCACATCCTAATCACATTCTTATTATGACTTCCAAGCTTGTAAGTTGGAGCTTCCCAGGAGGAACTGAAGGCCTACGTACAGTAGAAATGAACTCTTCCCTCTCATTCCTAAAATACCATCGTTTGTTACTAAGTTACAAACATGTTTCACTTCTGAACTTCCACAACTCTGATGTCAGACAAATCCATTACCATGATCACCCACATTTACAAATCAACACTGACTATTGCTGGGTGTTCAAAAACCTAAACAGAAGGAGTCAATATAGCTAATAGTCATAATAAAAACTCTTAATGTCAGACAGAGTGTGAAAAAAAAGAAAGATATATATATATATATATATATATATATATATTTATATAAAACTGTAATGTTTGGTATGGGAAGTCTTGTCTAACATTATAAGCAGGGGTTAAATTGGTCTGGGGCTGAGCCCCGGCACATAGACTCAAGTCAGTGTCCTTAAAAAGTCTTACATTTTGGCTTATCAAATTAAAGCCCATAAAAAGTCTTAGATACCCTAAATGGTATAAGAAAAGTCTCAATTATAATTTCAAGAGGTCTTAAATTTGGGGCCGTAAAACAAGAAACTTGATGTAGCTTAATGTGAAAGTTAAACTTCAAAAGGCAGTTTCATTGAATACATATGGGCGCTGCAGGTTTCAAAGTCAAAACGCTGCATGAATGTATCTCTGCAGGGAACCGACAGTCTTCAGAGAAGCTTCGATGGCATTTTCATTTCATCTTACCTATAATGCCTGATTTGTCACGTAATGGTAATATACAGTAGAAACTCGCACGATGAGAATTACTAACAGACACCGAGTGGACAGGATAACTAATCAGACAACTCTGGAAAACTAGGTCACAAGACAAGGAAGACAAAACTCAAAACGCAATGAAACATTGACATGTAACAGTTCGCTCCCTCCCGGGAAGGTGCATCCTCGCGCCATGCATAGTCCAACAGCGGAAGGAGGGCGGGGCCTCTGGAGGAGGACGCAGAGCAAAGGAATAGGAAAAAGAGCGCAGGCAGTAAATACAGTCCAAGGAGTGGATGGTTGGAGGAGCCAGGAGCAGGGGGAGCCAGGTGTTGGTCCAGTGACCAGTCAGGATGAGGCCAATGATTTCTGGTGGAGGTGGAGACAGGGGATTCTCTGTACTGGACAGAGCTGGTGGCCTGAAGACACTGGGCAGGTCCTCACAGCATGTGCTGGCTGATTGAGGAGGTAGGAGAGGGAAACTGGGAGCGAACACAGGAGAACAGGAGCTGGGCGGAACCAGCAGGGACAGAGGAGATTTAGGGAACACTGGAGATTAAATTTTGCGAGTGTGGGTGGGGCTATCCTCCAAACCCTCGAACTCCACTACCACTCCCTTTGCGACACGATGTTGCCAGCTCACGCATCTGGTCAGACACTCATTGTGGCTCAGGCTCTGGGGCGATGTCATACTCCGTCCTCATTACAGGCTTGGGCTCATCCATCACGGCAGGCCGGTCTCCACAGTCTGCAGTGGGTACAGGTAACTCCATGTTGGTCATGGTCGGTGGTGGATGGCTGGTCTCTGACGTGCACTGGAGTCGGAGTGGGGCTGGTGAGTCAAAACCCACTCAACAAATCGGCAAAATTCCCACGAGGACCCACACTAGGCAGGCGTGCCTTAGCCTCCACGTTCAGGCTGGCGAGGAAGAAGGTGCACGGCAAACAATCTGGAAAGGTGGTAAGGCATGCCAGATAAAGAAATCCACTTGTGTGGGCCTCAAGGGATTGCTGCTCCTGCTCCAGGCAAAACAGCTGTAGAACAGATATATCCATGCTCTGTATTGGTCCGTCTTTCTGTCACGTAATGGTAGTATAGAAACTTGCACGATGAGGAATACTTCAAGGAACAAACTTTAATTACGTAAACTCAGGAAATAGCCACTTACAACAACCTTAAACAGGCAAAGACGGACAAAGAGAGGGAGATAACACAGGGTTTAAATACACAAGGCAAACAAATGGAACTACTGAGTTAATTAATAGACATTAGGTGGACAGGATAACTAAACAGACAACTCAGGAAATCTAGGTCACAAGACGAGAAAGACAAAACTTAAAATGCAATGAAACATAAAATGCTAAAAAATGAACAATATGACACCTTCTGTTTGTCATCTACACTAGATTACATTATTAAATCCTACCTTTTTATCACCCAATAGGACACTGCAAGTCCACTGAAGCATAAATGGATCTACTATCCAGTGGGATAGTCTCTGCTTCATGACAGTCAGCCTTTTAAAGCAGCCTCCGAAGCATACAAAGAGCTGCTCTGATTGCCTAAAGTGGCTAGAGTGCTCTATGTAAACTCTATGGGCCCGAACCATGCAGAGTAAATTGGGACCCTGCTCATCCTCTTAATTAGGAAGAGCTAGAAGGGTGATGACTTGTGCTCTGAATGGAATGGAGAGCACCTTGGGCACATAGCCATGTCTTGGTTTGAGGATGACATTACATTCGTTAGGTCCAAACTCAAGGCAGGAAGCGCTAATTGAGAGCACTTGCAGATCGCCCACTCACTTGACCGACACTAAAGCCAAAAGGTGGGTGGTCTCAAGCAACAGGGGCCGTAAGTTCGCCCACTGGAGTGGCTCAAAGGGACCTGAGGACCGTGGACATGTCCCGGGTCGGCACAGTATGAGGACAAGGCGCATTTAAGCTTTCCTCAGGAATTTAATGACAAAGTCATCTTTGCTGACTGACCGGCCAGCTACGAGAGCATGATTCGCCACGATGGCTACCACATATACTTTGAGAGTGGAAAGGGTGCGCCCCTTATCCAGCAGCATTTGCAGAAAGGTTAGAATAGATGACATATCACATGATGACTGGTCTTCATTCCGGACTGCACACCAGTCAGAAAACACGGACCACTTAAGAACAACGAGGTATCTCATAGACGAGGCACTGAGCATCCGACTTCCCTGACTTGTCTGATGTCCTGAGAGAGCAGGGCAATCAGAGGGAAGGCAAACTGGTGAGCGCTGGGCAAATCATGCGCCAGAGCATCTTGCTCCTTCAAGAAATAAGTTGGGCAATGAGTATTGTCTTCTAAGGCAAAGAGGTCCACTTCTCCCCTCTCAAAGAATCAACTGAACCACTTAGGGGTGTAGTCTCCATTTCCCTGGAGATGCATTGCCTCGGGACAGCATGTCCGCTCCTTGGTTCAGTCTGCCCTGCACGTGAACTGCAATGAGTGAGCGCAGGTTGCACTGTGTCCATAGAAGTCAAGTCAAGTCACCTTTATTTATAAAGAGTTTTATACAATACAGACTGTGTCAAAGCAGCTTTACAGTGTCAAACAGGAAAATAGTTTATCAACAATACGAGAGGATAACCAACAGTCAATTTTTCAGTTAAAGTCAGTTCATTGATGATTCAGTGATGTCATCATCCAGTTCATCTCTCTTCCAATAGTGTCTGTGCAATCAAGCCGACAATATTGCCAGAAATTAAGTGTCCACAACTAAGCAAGCAAAATGCCACAGTGGCAAGGAACCAAAACTCTATTGGTGACAGAAATGGAGAAAAAAACCCGAAAAATTGTCAGAGAGCATTCTGGCGCGAGCCAGGCCCACGTCTGGGCCGAATTGATAACTGTTCCCAGGAAGACGACACACTGGCTGGGAGACAGAGAGTGCTTGGCTAAACTGATTTCAAGCACAAGGAGCTGCAGGTGGATAAGCAACAGCGGCCTGTGAGCAAGAAGTTCCTGCTCCAATCTGGCTAGCACAAACCAATCGTCGAGGTAATTCATAATGCAGATTCCCATCTGTCTCAGAGCGGAGAGAACCATGTCCACACACTTCGTAAAACTGTGTGAGGCCAGAGAACCTCCGAATGGTAGGACTGTATATTGATAAGCCACCCCCTCGAACATGAATCTCAAGAACGGTCTGTGATGGGGGGGGCTATCTGGATGTGAAAGTAAGAGTCTTTCAGATCCACCAATAAAAGCCTGTCCCATGGGCATATTTGCGTGAAGATCTGCTTCAAGGTTAAAATCCTAAATGGGTGTTTCATCAGGGCACGATTCAGTTGTCTGAGACCAAGAATGGGTCTGAGCACACCATTTTTCTTGGGAATGAGGAAATAACCACTGTAAATGCCTGACTCGCTGTTTGCTGGTGGCACCGTCTCCATGGAGACTTTTGCAAGCAGACTTTGCACTTCAGACTGGAGAACATGATCATTGTTGCCCTGTACCAAAGTTTGAATAACACCTCTGAAATGAGGGGTCTGCGAGCAAACTGGAGCGAGTAGCCTCTTCTATGGTCTGCAAAACCCAGCTTGACATACCCAGGATGGCTTTCCATGCCTGGAGCCGGGCGGCAAATGGTTTGAGTTTTTCGAGTGGCGGGTCACTGCACGGGCAGATAACTGACATTCATGTTGCTGTGAAGAGGAGAAGTGCTCTTTTGAGTAGGTGGGTCCGCTATCACAGTGGTAATTTGCTTGGGCATGTGCTGACTTATATAGGCAGTCGGCTCTGCCTGTTTTGGTGGGCTGAAATGCCATTTGTTCGTGCGGCTACATGAACGTGAACAAATCAGGCTTCAGTATTCAGAGTAAACAGGAGTTTCTCCAAAGCGTTTTGATGCAACATGAGATACCATTTTCGAAAGGGAACATTGTGTTTTTTTCGTAATGTTACATGTCAGAGATAAGTTTAGTGTTGTATGAAGTCTCCATAAAAACAACAACAAAAAACATTTATTTATATTTTTAAATCTTTGAAAAGGTTTGTGTGTGTACACAGATAAGTATATGTAAATGTACTCTCATCATTCACAAAGGACAAACATTTTTATATGTGTGCTTGTTGTTAATTAAAAGATGAGTGAAAACAGAAGATTGGTAATTCATTGTGCTTTTAAAACTTTTTGTAAATAAGTCACGTACAGTTTCCACTACAGTACAGTTAACTCCCTTCTAATGTGGCCATAGCCAGCCAAAATCATAACCTGATGTGACATGAGTCAGTTTTTGAAAAACTCACAGATTTATGGAACTCAATCTGAGCTCTTACATAAGAGGAAGTTGTATCACTGTTGACATGTGTTCGCACACTCACTCACAAATGCAAATGAAGTTGTGGAGACACATTTGCATCTTCTGCATCATCTTTACTTGGTTTTGTGGTACTGTGGCTAAATACAGCCAAACAGAATTTTTTCATCACAGATTTTATGTTTTTACCTCTTCATGTTGGACATGATACAATTTTATTGTACATCATACCATATATTTTTAAATGTACTATGGTATATTGTTACTATAGTGTTTTTATAGAATGTAAATACCATGATACATGAATATAACAGTATAAATTGCACAATATTTAAATAATTATTCAAAAAAATATTTGAAAAAATAAAAATGATCAAGGTTATCAGACAATTTGGGAAATGACGCTATGTTTAATGCTAATCATTCATTAATAAGGTATTGCAATGATATATTGCAGTACTGTACCACCACACTATTTTTTATGCAAAGTTTTTTGATATGCTTTAAGTGAAGTCAGAGTGATAGAAATTATTTTAGATAAAGAACAACTCTTGACTAGCTAAGTGACAGACTGACAGACCGGCCCTTCTGTTGACAGTGAAGGCTACAAGGTGGAGATTTCTGCTAGTGAACCCTAAAATAAGGTCTAAGTGTTGATGTTGGGCTATGCTCAGTGGTACATCACAGCCCAGTTATCACCCCTCAGGTGATGTGTGAAGTCAATTAAAGACTTTGGACTATAGAGTTCTTGCAATACCCCTACATTTTAAAGGGTCCAGCCTACCATGAGGACAGGATTCCTACTCACTGGGCTAAGGCAGCCATGCCAGACCTGATCTACTTCCAAATTAGAATAACAATAAAGAAGCAAAAGGATGAATAATATATATTTTTTGCATATATGTCCATGTAATTATTAGGAAACCAGCACATGCTGTTGTTTCACAACTGTTTACATGGTGAACCCTTGCCAAATTTTACATGCATGGTGGGTCTGTGGCTTGCATTAATTTGATGTGAGATGTATGTTTGCCTAGCAGCTAGAAATTCATTTTGTGACAATCAAAATGTCAGTTGAGCTGCCCTGTTTAAGATGATTCACATGCAATGCTGTTTCCATGCCATTTTACTGTACTTCTGTACTCTGACATGTTATAGAGTGAAAAGATATGAGAAGAAAATTGTGAGGCAAGACTTTATTTTATTTTTAAATTATTAGATAAATATTAAAAGTTATTACATTTTCATTAACGATTACAAAAATGTCTTTGGAATAATGAGAATAAATCCAGGGACTAGAATCACATGAGATTTGAATGAGGCTTCATAGACTGTAAAGTTAAAGAAAGCAGTCCTTTCTCAAAAACAGCTGTCAATTTAAGAAATGACCTAACATAAAGTGTTGTGGTTTTGTACTCATCATTTTGTACATCATATCTGAAAGCAATCAACAAGTAATATGACTGACAGATTTTGTTGAGCTGCAATATCATAGATGAAAGTCAACCACACAAATACTCTAACTGCATCAGGTATTAAAAAGTTAATTGATGAATTATTATTTAAAAACACGTCAGAAATAAAACCAGAACCTGAAACTATATCCACTGAATTCCTCCATTTACTACTCGCAGATTTTTAGTGTCCCTTTTTAAGACAAAAGTGAAAAAATGAATCAAGGGCAAAGGTCACAGGCGGAATACTGGTCACAGCTCCAGATGTGAAAGGCAAATGTTATAACCCCACACACCAATTTGACAGACATTACATCAAAATTAATGGAGCTATCAAGGCTATGTATAGCGCTGTGGCAGAGCTATGATTTGGATTTAATCCAGGGGCCTATTCTCATTAGCCTCTCTTTCTGCCTTGTCCCAGCAAAGTACAGGAAGACTGGCTTCTGCAGGTCAAATTTAATAATTCTGGAAAGTGACACTGGGCCCCTAACATGTCTTTCTTAACCTTCATGCCTGGATTGCTAGTCAGGAACATCTGTGTGTCCCCCACACCTCACCTTTGACTGGAGGATTAGAGCCAATAGAGACCCTGTGAATTATTGCTACTGTACATGCGATAATGGGCCGAGTGATGTAAACCACTTTAGCATAGTCATTTCCACTATGGCAAACAATCATGCTCCCTGACAGCTAACAGACCACAGTATAATTTTTAGGGGCTCAAGGTTTTGTTTACATTCTTGTTTAAGTTATGTAAGTTATCTTTAAAAAGGGTATCTGTACCACTTTGTCTTATAGTCAAAATTAAATAAAAAGGGATTCTGTTTACTTTTTTAAAGCATGTTCCTGGTCAAGCACTGTGATTCATGTGTATATGTTATTCCAAACATGTTTGGTATTATAATATTTTATAAAAATGCAATTACTACTTCACTAGGATAAAAAAATAAATAATAATAAATACCAATATTTTTTCCAGGATTTTTTCAATGATTTCTAGATTAGGAAAGTAAAAAGTAGAAATAATCATGAGCCTCTCTTCATCAGATTTGCCATTTTGGCCATACACGCATTAGTTTTGATTTCATCATGGATACCATCAGTACTGATTGTCCTCCATCTGTTTTTCCACCTGGTTTTTATCTGTGCCAAGCTCCAGATGCAAAAAGATGTACACAAGTTCTCTGGATGAAAATTAAATGGTGTAAATTTGTGTGTTTGATTTCACTACTATCTTATCAATTAAAGACAAAAAGCCCATTAAACAATTAACAACAACAATAATAATAATAATTAGTTAAAATCAACAAACATTGCTGTTTGCGATCTATTTTACATATGTAATATGAAAGAGGATATTCAATGAGGCAAATTTTATAAATATGCTAAGGCTTACAAAATGTACACCCTCTCTCCTACCTCCTCGGTTGTAAAATGTTACCTATTTACATAGTAACTAAGTTTCAAAGTGAATAATAGCTAAACATACACTCAGTGTGATGTGTAATCAGCAAAGTGGTCTGTGAGACTCTACTTTCACAGTTCTGTCCACACAGCTGCAGGACGATATAAAAGCGAAGTGATATTATGGGTGGGAGCTGAAACACTGACATTACTGGAGAGTAGTTCTGTGCGGGCAGCTTGCTCTTGTCTGTATTGCTCTGGTCTCCTCAAAGAAATGAAATTAGTTTCCATGGTGACAATCTTCTTGTCTTGGCAATAGAATTCTCTTACACAGAGGACTCTGCTGCTATGTACCGTTCTGTATGCCATCTCAGTGGCATTTATATTACATATTACTGAGAGTCATCTTAATAAATCAACAGCTCATGAAAAGAATCAGAAATACAACAGTTTGACATGCAGTTGTGTCTCTGAGTGGAATAATGTTTTGCCATGATAATGTGTCAGCCTCAATGAATTTGACTGTCAGAGCTGTCAAGATTCCACACACTTGCTGAAAAATGTAAAATTGTGATTACATATGAGAGTCACTGTACTGCACACTGTTAACATTGACTTGTCATTAGGTAGCTGAAATGTATCTCAATATTTTTTGATGCTAATATTCATTCTGCATCTCACGATGACTTTGGATTTAGATTCTGTTAAAATCCTAAAAAAAATCTAAAATGATTTCCATGTTATTTTTACTAAATGAAGACAAGTCAGAAGGATATCTAATCATGTTCATTTATTTGCACCAGTAAAATAATACATAGTTTAACATTGGACCTGTATATATATATATATATATATATATATATTAGAAAAACGGAATGAATAAAATGATACCACTTACAATTTCATGTCACCAGCAAAATCATCCCACATATATTGTGCATATTTGATATATCACCCAGCAGACTTGCCAAAGACTTTTCTGTAAACCTAAAAAAATAATTTCAACTGAAAAGAGCGGTCTTCTTCATTTTCCCCCCCAACTTTTGAATTTGATGGCTTGACTAAAACACAGTCTCACCCTAAACCCATGCCACTGGTTGAGCCATTGTTGAGATGAGTAGATTTGCATAAATTATAAATGAACAACTGCACATTTCCACTTTTTATAGCTTGCTTTCATTGTAAACATAAGTCTCATATGGCTCATCAGCTATATCATTAAATCAATCTTATTTTTTTTTTTTTCAAATCTTAATTTTTAAACATTATACTTCATAAGCTCATTCTCAGTTTGGTTAGCAGGCCATTGACGTTATCAAAGCCACATCATATTCTGTGTTTGTTCTGTTTATATCCTACATATTCTCTTATCCAGAGGATTTAATACACGCATTTTTTGCCATAACTGGTGCATGCCTCAGATATGCTATCATTTGCTTTCAAATTTTCCACAGTCTTGGATCCCTTCCCCTCATAAAACGACTTGGAACTTCACTGGTTTTCATACTCAGTTAAAATAAGGATTTTTTTAATTTTTTTGTCCCTGGTTTTATTATACTGCTTTAAACTGACACTGATGAACAGCAAGGCGTGCAGAGATTGAGCAATTAGGGCATTTAGGGCTCGGTCTGTTGTTGACACCTCTTCTCTGCTGACACCACTTCTCATTTGTGTAGCGAATCAGCTCATGGGGAAATATGAATAATTAATCATAACTAGTTATAATTATTAATAAATATTTAGATCCTCTGTAGATATTTAGCTGACCTCTCAGGGTCAACTGTCTGTCAATTCTAAGAACGTTAATTTCCTGGTTAAGGGAAATAACTTTCAGACTGTACAACTCTACACAGAGCTTGTAGCATAAATCTGCATGATTAAGTGACTCCAGTTACGAGCAAACAATGAACAACGTCAAGTGTGATACAAGTAAGACTTTATTAACTACATAAACACTTAAACTAGTCTAACATACTACATAAACACTTAAACTGGTCTAACATACACATACACACACACACACGCATACAGTTGGTATAGGAAAGGGTTAAAGCTTAACTCAGTAAAGAGGAGAGAAAATAAGAATATGAAGTTATGGAACCATTTGCATATTCAGCAGATCTACAGCCTCAAGGGAACATCAAATTCTTAGTTCAAACACACCTTTGTGAAAAGGCGCAAATGATACCTAATGTATCAATTAATAAGACTAAGTTTGAAGTATGTGGCTGCAGTGTGTGAAAACAACCAGCCTGTAATGGTAAAAATCCACCCACTAATTTTTTTATAATCCCAATAAATCATAAACAGTCTCTCAGAACGAGCTGTTCCAGATTTTTCCCTACGTTGATGTTATTGTAGTGAAAAAGTCCCACTCATTTGTGACGATCTCTGCCCTATTACCACAGAGCCCGCCCTGAGTGAGAAGCAGCAGTCCGCCATTAATGTTTTCTTACTGTAGCTGCCGGAGAGATACAATATCAGAGCCAAAAAGGCATTACAAGTGTTGTGTTTCGGGATGCACCAATGAACATAGGAGTCTCCATAGACTCCCTTCCATCTGAGCCACTGAGGACACAGTGGTTACATTTCATTTGATCTGTGGCCTGTTGCACAAAGGAACAAATTCTGATTTTCAGAGTAGGTTTAGAGTTGACAAAACCAAAAAAGCAATTCACTTATCTGCTGAATATTAAGAAATCATTATGAAAGATATCATGCATTTAAATAGTATTTACAAGACAGGAAGAAACACAGCTGCTGTCATCAAAGTTGAGAAATGTAAGTTTAGTCATTTTAAAAGCTTTATATGTATTCTAAAATGTGTATTTATATGTATATAGTATAGATTGCGTTGATCATTATAGAAATGATCTGGCTGGAGCACGCCACGGAGACAGCCATCAGCGTCGGCGCCATCTTACAGTCGATGTTTGTTACTTTGCTAACACCTGATTAGTCCAGCTTTGGTTTGTGCAAACCAGGGTTTGTGCAACAGGCCTCTGATCACAACTGTTTTTCAGACTTTTGATGTTAATAGCAGTAGCAAGCAGTGACTTCTTTAACCAGGTTTGCAATCTAATTTATAAGAGACTAAAAAATAAGCAATTCACGGACAGCTTTTCTTGCACATTAAATCACCAAGAAACCAATGAGAACGCAGAAAAATAATGACGGTTCATAACAGTATGAGTGTAGGCACCAAAGCTGTTGTGGATCCGCTCACCCAGTCCCTCTGTAACTGGCACAGATTTGCAGACAATAAAGCAGAAAAGTAATTTAAAAACAGTTATATAGATATTCCCAACATTTTATTATGTAACCCTTTGAATCAGACTTTTGCTGCTTAAATTTAAATCAGTGACCCTGATGGAATATATTAAAACTTTTCAGTTTTAGGAAAATGAAAGAACAATAGAAAGCTCATTAAAATAATGTTAAAACGTTAATAATGTTAAAAATAACGTTAATCATCTTAAATGGTGGTTGTAATTTATAATAAAAATGGTTTGCTTTAGGACATATACTTTGATGTTTGTGGTCAATAATGGGAGAATGACTGATCATAACCACAGGTACCTTTTACACTGATCTGCATTTTTTTGCTTGATTTATATAAAAGTGAAACCCAGGAACATTTTTTTTGTCATGATGAGCTGACACAGTGGTTACATTTCATTTTCGAAATCTCCCGAAAAAACAAACAAAAAAACCCCGCTAAAGTCCTATATGTTCGTGCCAATCATTTTACGCCGGACTGCCTCACAAATGAGGGTCAGTTCAATGCTGGAGTTGTGCAAAGTTTTCTGTAAAGATAACAGGCTTGTACTAATAGTGAAATGTTTATTTGCAAAGGCCAGCATTGGTTTGCCGGAGCATGAGATCTTGAAGTGCCACCCTCTTCTGAAAAGGGAGGCTGGATGCACCAGCTCATTTGCATTTAAAGGGACAAACACAAAAACGCCGCGTTTTGGCTCATAACAAGCGACAACCTTCTGGTCTCTCTCTTGAAACCAACACGGAAGTGACTTAAACAGCAATTCATCGACTGGCCGCTAGAGACTGGCTCCAAAAGGGAGTCAATCCCATAGACCCCCCCATGTTAAAATGGCCAACTTTACAGCAGAAAAAAATATGTTTACAGCCTGATACAAAAAGTGGTTTTGGTCTATATAGCTAATTTTGCCCTTCATGACAACTGTGAAGGGGTGAATTTTTTTTATAACTCATCTGTTTAAAATATATTAAGCCTTAAAGTTCTGCATAAGGCATGGCCACTTGAGTGACAGGTGGATTGCTGCTGCTGTCACCACCGTCAAGCTAGGCGGGCGTGGTTTCAGCAACCAGCTCCACCCACGTCCCACCTCTTTGCCCATTTTCGATTATTAGATTAGAATAGATTAGAGTCAACATTATTGCCAACTTGGATAATAACTTTATTTTCCAAGACTGACATGCAGTGACGCGCTGCCAAGATGGCGACGGCCGACTCCGCCCACATTAGGCTTCAAAAATGCTCTTCAGAAACCTACGGGTGATGTCACGGACACTACATCCATGTTTTTTTTACAGTCTATGGCTCATATCCTAAAAGTGGCAATTTCAAAAAGCTATAAAAAATGATCTGTGGGGTATTTTGAGCTAAAACCTGGTTAACGTCTTTGGGTCGGGACTTTCATCTCTGGGCCAGGCTTGCAGGGCCTATTTTCTGCCTTATAGGCAGGGTCAATTGATGCAATTTCTTGTTGTTGGAACTGAGATTACATTAATAACAGCAACGTTAATCATTTTAATGGGTTATTTTTTTCCATAACTAACTAATTAAATTAACCTGTTAAATCGACAGCCCTAAATATATAAATATATATATATATATTTTTTTTTGTATTATATTCCTATTTAGAGTACACTTGAAATCAAAATTGACACTATTTACGTAATAGTGTACTAACGCACATTGTTAGTCTTGTGGTGAACAAATAATCTGTGCAAGTTAATCCACTGAAGAAAATAAAAAAAGTTTGTCTTAGTAATTTTTATTCAAAATTTTAAAATTTGCTTCCGCTCTGGAATGTTGTTCCTTCTCTCTGATGACATCAGTTTGAAGTGGAGGACAAAGTAGACTGAATGTCCTTAACCACTCCCTTCCAGCTTAGTTTGCTAGGAGCAAGGTGCTCTAAAATAAAACCCTTTATTTAATATTCTGTTTCAGTTGGAAATGTCACAATACTGAAGAAAAGTATGTGTAAAATAAGCTGATTATTATTATTATTATTATTAAGGCAGGCCCAGTTTGGCAGTTAAACCATGCTGTTTTTCTAAGATTTCTTATCTTTAATTGCCTCTATAAGTTTGAAGCTTAGAAAACAGAAATTGCATAAAATAATGACAGATGTGTGCTAATTTCTGCTGTTTCTCTATTGTGTGGATCGGCGCCGATATGATGAGCAGCCACAGCTTTCTGAGTGCAATGAACTGGAGTCGAACCAAGTGCCTCCTGACTTTGCTGCAGAGTTCAAGGATGGAATTGGCACCACGGTTCATTGTGTACATAATGAGCCTCTTGCAGTGGTGTCAACCTCTGTAAACTGTGCATAGCTCCTCAGTTCCATAATGCTAAAGCTGCAG
The DNA here is from genome assembly GCF_001515605.1 of Sinocyclocheilus anshuiensis. NCBI lineage: Eukaryota > Metazoa > Chordata > Actinopteri > Cypriniformes > Cyprinidae > Sinocyclocheilus > Sinocyclocheilus anshuiensis. The sequence continues at coordinate 322,977 of NW_015552575.1, forward strand.
ACATTAAGGTTGATCAGTTTGGGTCTGAGGGAGAGGTGGGGGAAACTGTCTGCATCTCCAAACACCTTGAGAACACGTCTCCATGATTGTGTCATTTCAAAATAATGCATTCTAAAGTTTGTCATAAGTCATCCAATCTAGAGAGAGAATTTACTGGTGATCCGAAAAGTTCTCACTTTTTATTTACTGATACATTCCAACAAATTTAAACAACAGTGCTCTTTCACTCTATATTGCTGTATATTTGAACATATTTCCTTTGCTGAGCTACACTAAATGTAAAGCACTCAAGATGTTACAGATTGTAGAGAACTATAGAATGCAACAGTGCCCTTCTGAGAATAAAAATCATTTAATTTTTCCATAGGGAAACTGATTTTAAAGTATAAACAATAATAGCTTATAAATCTTTCAAGACTGATCTAGCTTGAGCTCTTAAGTTGTTGATCAGTGATATAGGATTTTTTAGAATCCACATGTTTCTGTAGAAGGTCAATTTCAACTGCATTTATTATATTGTTAAATTGTTCAATTTCAGCACTACCTGAAATTACCTACAATTTCATGCCGATAAACCAGCATTTGTGAATGACATTATTAATAATAATAGTAATTGTATTATTATTATTGTTGTTGTTGATAATAATAAATAAATAAATTAATTATTTAGTTATATTTTTATATTTATTTTAGTTTTTAAATCTACATGTAATGTAGATTTACTGATCTACTGTTTTTTTTTTTTTTTATTCTTATAGAGAAAATGCCCAATAGTAAACGTCTTCCAGAACTAAAGCTGCTGAAATATTGAATGGTCACTGTTTTGCTGCATTGTGAAGTCCCATATAAAATATTATAGAATTATAGATTTGTGCTATTGTAGTTCTCTGAGAGCTGGGTTCAGTTTGACAGCCTGTGTTTTTTTTCATATATTTTTATTTATTTATTAAATGTATTTTTGCTTCTAGTGGCAGTCTTACAGACATGACTTGAGTTGTGGGCTCTAGACCTATGACATAAATCATAATGTTCCATTTGCTGTCAGAGCCCATCTCATCAACTGATAAGCTCCCTCAGGGTAATTCTGCAGGTACTAAAATGATGCTAGAACAGCATTATATGCCAGAGAGGAGCTGATTGTGATATTAGTGTGATTATTTAGGATAATTTATAATTATTTTTATTATATATATTATTTATATTTATTAATATATTAGGGATGCACCGAAATTTCGAAAGAGAAAAACCGCCCAGCAGTGTTCAGCGCGCAGGTTTCACTCTCCCTCTAGCTGTCATCACTGCGCGGTGTGACCTCAATGTACAGCTAATGCTCACCGGAAAAGCAAAGTCAGCTCAAATAATGTGCCGACAGGAAATTTCTATGTAATATACTTGTTCCTGTTTGCAATTGCACTACTGTGCTGTAGCATGGTGTAGTACAGCTAGTTAACACTGGTAAAATGACACTACCCTCTCGTGACGCTATGCTCTGCTCACATGGTCTGATAATAATAGCTTTGTAGGACCCATAGACTGTATAAAACGGTAGGAATATACATTATTTGGATAATTAAAAAAATAATAATTCTATCTGATTCTGTTGCATAGAACTGTATAAAAATAATATATTTATATTTAATATTAATATATTTTCTGTCCGATTTTATTGTTACTTTCAATAAAAGTGTAATTATTTTATTGGCCTGTGTTTTTTAAGTTCAGTATCATTAAAAATATTTAGTTAGATTAAAAAGTCTTACAAAATTACTTTATTTAATAAAATAATAAATAATTATTGCAAAGCATTTTCGGTATCGGTTTTCAGCCAAGTGCATCCAGAATTTTCAATTTTGAAACCTTTATATATATATATATATATATATAT
>NW_015552575.1:324901-327934 GCF_001515605.1 Sinocyclocheilus anshuiensis
TATATATATATATATATAATTTTGGTTTTAATGATTTTGCTTTGAGATTTGTATTAGATCAGTATGCAAAGCTGTGGAATTTCTATAAATGTCATGTGTTTTGAAAAAGAAATCGGTTGCATTAGTACGCATTGTTAAAAGGGACATATCAAGGAGAGCAAAGTGGTTCACTTTTTTTTTTTTTAATGAAAGTGTTTATTGTATACAGAATCTAACATTCTCAAAGCTCCCTCACCAGTTCACCCAGACCATTCGTGAAAAGGAATCCTCAAAAAGCATGTGGTAAATACAGAATATGAGCCCTAATTATGCTAATGGTGGAATATAATATCATATATCAATGTAATGATGGAATATAATGTAATCTGGAATAAGACAAGCTTGAAATTATTATGAAGAGTTTTCCTGAACATATGTAGTTGCAGTTTCAGGTCTTTCTGCGTGTACTCTAGCTCCTAATCTCTCCCCCTGGAGTTTCCCATTTACCTTCTCCACATCCATCATAGCCATGAGCTCCAAAATGTACCAGTCAACAGGAGTCAAGGAGGAAATCCTCAAAGTAAAAGAGACAAGTGCAAATGCAGGACTGTTGCTGCTCATATGTGAAAGCAGGGATTTATGGGAATTCTGCAGTGAATGGATGGACTCTATGAGTTCATTCAATATCACAGTGGGTTGTCCAGTCCTGAATGAAATCTCAGATTTCAACCACCACTATAAAATAAAAAAAATCTTCCCACATACTTCAAAAGAATAATTTTTGTCAAAATGTTGTGATCTTTTACTTACTCTAATGTTGTGCCAAACCCAAATGCTGTTATTATTTTGCATGGAACACACACACACACACACACACACACACACACACACACACACATCCCACAGCTCTTTCCATACAATATCAGTACACTACAATGTCATACAGTAGTAACCACAGCAAGTAGTCGATGCAGTAAAGTATTCTGTAGTCATTTGAATTTTTTGGTGTGTCACTATCACCAGCTGGAGTGCCCTTGATAGCCACCAGAGGGCACTCCATCACATACCTTTGCCACGCTATCCTGGACTGCATTTCCCATAACCCATTGCCCGGACTCATCATGCTTGATTGTTTTCACCTATTGCTCATTACCTCTGCCTATATAAGCCTGGTGTTTTCAGTTAGTCTTTGTGAAGTCTTGCATTTATCATGCTGTATCTCTTAGCCCTTGTATCCTGGTTCTATGTATCTTTTTTTTTTTTCTTCTCTGCTTTCTTTTGTTTACTGCTTTGTTGTTGCTTTTGGATTGTCTTGTAGTGTTATGACCTTTGCCTGTTACTTCGACTACGTTTGTGGATTACCCTTTAATAAACTACTGCACTTGGATCCTCAGCCTTCGTGTCCTCATGCAGCTTTTTGACTGTGTAGTCATATGATATTTAGATTCAATTTATGACCTTATTCATTGATGATCTTCCCATCCACTAAAGCTGTGAAATCTCATTCTCCATTCTGCTTATTCGTTTCTTAATTTAAGAATTTTTAGTTTTGGGTGAAATATTCTTTTAAATATCTGGGTTTTGACGTAAGGTGTACTGACATGAACGTTGTTACAAATATTATGCTAAGTTGTTTTCACTGTTACATAATGGCAAACCAAAGATGAGAACCCAAGTGCAGTTTACAACAAAAAAAAAAAACCAGTAAACCAGATACATGAACATGAATACTTGAACTTGTTCATAAGAACTTGACTATAACAACCTTTAAAAATTCACCAATAGCTGGTTACATGAACAAAGTTAGATAAGAAAAAAAACAAAAACAAACTAGGGATGTAGTATATATTCAGTAGTAGAAAACAGTTGTGTCATCATCCAACTCCTTTCAGTTCTCAGTCAATAGTGTCTGTACAATCAATTCAATAATATTGCTGAATGTGTAGTTTCCCCAACTAAGCAAGCCAAAGGTGACAGTGGCAAGGAACCTTGTCCCTGCAACTGAGCAAAAACCAGGTGTTCCCCTCATAAGCTGAAGTGTTAAACACATCCTGTTTTGATTGCTGATGAGGAAACTCTTAATGTCTGGATGATAGAGTAAGAAATGTGTGCCTTTGGGTGGCTACGAAAGGTCAACTTCCGCCTGTATAAGGAGACAAATATGAGTCATGAATCATACTGCTTAAATGTCAGAAGTAATCTTGTCAAAATACTTGGAACAAAATTCTCAGTCTTTCATTTAAAAAAAGGGAAATTGTCCAAACAAACAAGAATATGGAAAGGTTTCTCGCCACTATTTAAAAGGGACTTTGCCACTGATCAACAGGGGTGGACTGCATAGCAAATTCATAACAAATTCATAACAAAGCAACTCTATAGACCTGGTAATAGCATGGGGTGTCTTTGCCACTAGTCACTAGTGAAAGGCTCAGGACTGGGCATGTCATCAGCCATTGCAGTGACGTGATATCACTGCAGCTCTAGACAGATTACTGACATGCATGGCTTTTACAGCTCAGGTGACTGACCGGCAAAGGGAGGAATTGGCATACCAGCAGCAGATAGGAAGCCCATTTTAGATTTTTTCCCTCAGAACTGCACCATAGAAACTTGCAATTGTGAGTTACAAAGGTGGAATTGCGATATAAACTCACAATTCTTAGAAACAAAGTCAAAAGAATGGTGAGATAAAAAGTCACAATTACCTTGTTTTATTTTTTATTAATTGGAAACGTGCTTCCATACTTGTTGCCACTGTATGTTAGCTAGGGTTGGGTATCGTTTGGGTTTTTTTCGATACCGGTGCCAAATCGATACTTTTAAAACGGTTCCGGTGCCTAAACGGTGCCTGAACCGATACTTATTAAAAAATAAATAAATAAAAATTCCCCCCAAAAATTATGGATTGGCCATTAGCACTATAGACACATGATGTTTCATTCATACTGGACGCCAGAGGTCGCCCTCACACAGAAAAATCCACATATCCAGTCACAGAAGAGAACTCACGACCCTCCAGGAAATCCCTTATATGGACAAAGACATGGCTATTAT
>NW_015552576.1:0-6099 GCF_001515605.1 Sinocyclocheilus anshuiensis
ACATCATTATCACATGGGACAGCTGATTGGTTCTCTCCTGTATCGAAAATATACCATGTCAGACAACTTTGGCGAGGGACTCATGGTGTGAGCTGCTACTAACAAGCTGCTCTCTCTATTTATTTATTAATGTTAACTTTAATGATGCTGCTGTGTTTGAGTATAATTGAATTCATAAAAGAAATGCACAGAAACTTCAAGTGGAAACTTTTGAGATATGTTCATTATGAAGCATGTGTCAATTTCAATAAACACTGAATCACAATTCAGACATAAAAGCTCATTAGAGGCTGCCAGTGCTGTAACTGGCTTCATTATATATTTAAATACATTATTTTGACTCACCAAGGACAAGAGGCAATCTTTGAAAATAAAAAGTCTAAACATCCTTAAATTCATGAATTGTTCATAAAAAGATAAAACTGCACAAGACGCTGGCATATTTCCCCCTTCAAATAATATGTCTATCAGTTTTAATGCACTGGAAGATTTTTAGGGATGGTATTTTTACTGGAAAAGAAGACAAAGTTACTCATTAAGAATATGATATTATTGAAGTGCTCTTAGTAGGATCGATTGTTCCAGTGTCACAATCAATAACTCCAACTATGTCTCTTCCAAACTTAATAATGTATAATTTTTTCCTAGTATAAATAGAATGATGAATCAGGTACATCAACATCTTCACCAAACTCTATATTCTGTGTTTTTTTTCTATTAAAGGGTTCTCTAAAATCCCTAGAAGCATATAAATTGAGTACCGACTTCCAGGTATCATTCTCATGCTCTCTGTTAATTTATTATTATTATTATTATTATTATTATTATTATTATTATTATTATTTATATTATTATTATTACTACTTCAGCATAAACATGACATTTCAAGGATGACAGTAAAAACACATATCTATATATTCGGAAACAATCTATTACAACAAACTAAAAAACTATATATGTGAGAATTACTATTTGTCAGTTTCCAGTGTAGGTAGAACAGGATGTCGACTGAGACTCTGAAATACAGTATCAGTTTAAAATCCTGTTTACTTCAGCTTAGTAGCAATGGCAATCAGCACAGCACGGCATAAAGGTCTTACAGTTCCAATATAAGGTGGCTGAAATATTAGAGTAATACAAAATGTAGTCGAACATATGAGTGTGTTAAATAAAAATACAATAAATAAATATTTTTTAAACTGCAATATAGTATGATGCAGAACCTGATTTTACGAAGTGCGACATGTTCCTGGATCAACATCTTTGTTGACCCTGGAACAACATTGTGATTAACCAATCAGATTTGAAGAACCAGTTTATAGTTTTTGTGAAGTTTAGGCTTACAATCAGTGTTTGGTGCTTGTACATCAGTGTCATTCATCTATCATTTCCTCAGATTTTAGGGATTACTCATGGTTTAGGTGCAGGGATATGGTCAAGACTACATTTTTGGATTAAAATGTTGTTCCAGGGTCAACAAAATATGTTGACCTAGGAACACATCTAACTCTGTAAAATCAGGACGTGCATAGTATGACATCGCTAAACAGAGCAACACTATTCACATACATAAGGCTAAATGATTCGGATCACTTAGAAACAGTGACATCCCTTTGAATGCATAATGCAACTCTCTCTCACCTTTGAAGTTGGTCCCTTGATCAGACCACATCTCAAACGGAGTTCCTTTATAAACCACAAATCCCCTAAATGCCATGAGGAACCAATCCATGTCATTCCAGTATGTCTAGGTTGACAAATCTGGTTGTTAGACATTTGCAAATGGTCTTTTTTCTACCCTCTGTCCAATCTTAACAGAAACAGGCTAGAAACAATTCAGTCCTATGGAGTAAAATGCAGGCTTGAATAGCTGAAGCCCAAGCTACTGGTAATTTTGACATTTGTGGGGCTTCTGGTTTGTCTCTCCATATACGGTGCTTCTGGCCCTTTAACACTAACTGCCAACATCAGGAATTTGTGTACTGACATTCAAATGATCCAATCATCTTTTTTTTTCTACTCCCCATTCATTCTTAATGGAAAAGGATCAAAAGCAATCCATTCCCATAAAGTAAACTCTGAACATAAACTGAGCGGTCTACTACTAGAAGCAAGGGATTTACTATATTTCAGGCACTGGAAGTCTTCAAAGAAACTATCCAGCTGATATGCTATCCACTGTAAAAATTTCTGCTTGTATGAAATGAACATGAGCACATTGTACAGTAGCTTCCAATAATTTTTTGTAGGTAGTAAACTGGCTGGCATCAGGAATTTGTTTATTGGAATTCAAATTATCCACTCATCTTTTTTCTACTCTCCATTCAATCTTAACGGAAAAGAGCCAGAAGCAATCCATTCCCATTGAGTAAAATGCAGGCATTTTTTGACATTTGGGGGCTTCTGGTTTGTTTCTCCATTTATGACAGTCTGTGCATTGGAACTGGTGATTGAGGATGGCTTCTCAACCACAGAGAACCCAACATTTCCTTCTGATTTCAGCCAAGACATTTGGTCTTCTTACTAGCTGAACGATGTCTATTTATTTGTCCAACTCTGGACACAAGTTGTACAGTCTACTGCTAAAAGAAGGGGTTTATTGTGCTTGAGCCACTGAAAGCCTTCAAAGAAATTATCAAGTTGATATGCCATATCAAGTTGATCTCCACTGAAATATTTCTGCTTGTATGAAATGAACATTGTGGAGTAGTTTCCAGTAATTACTTGTAGGTGGTAAACTGGCTGGCATCAGGATTTTGTATATTGGAATTCACTAGATTGAGGGCATGGAAAGCTTACTTTTGCCACTGGGAAAATGTTAATTGTCACAGGAACTGTTAATAGTACTTACAGATCATATAGCTTTAACAGTAAGTGGGCTCCATTACTCCATCGGCTTGGTCTGTTATTCAAGTGTTTTACCCTTTATAAAGTCATCGGCTGGATTCTAAGCTGAGTCCACATACCGTTAATCCGGGAGAGCTGTTGTTTCTTGTATTTCTGCAATCCTGGTGCTGGTAAATACTTTGAACCTACAGGAAGCAAAATGCAAACAATTAAGTAGTGGTTTGACAATGATCAAGGGTAAGTTCTTTCCTTAGCAGTTCTGCTAATTGGGCCCCACAGAATGTAGTACAGAGTTTGAGCTTTGGAACTGAGAACTGTTTCTAGGGTGCAACCCTTAATCGAGCAAGTAGGAAAGCTGTATCTTTCCTTAGCTATTCCCTGGTCTTAGATACGAGACTGCACCAAATGCTTTTTTCCTAATGTATCACAGAATGCATGTATCTCTTTTGCAACAGAACCATTGTCCATATCTGGTGTCACATGGCATCTGGGAAAGGTAATAGTGGAAAGGGATTGAGTTTGTCTAAAAATTAACAACTAAAGTTTTGCAGAAGTTCATCAGGAATTATCCCATTGTCTTGGTATAAACTTCAGTTGTTGGATTAGCATCTTTGCTCTGGTTGTATAAGGGAAGATGAATCCTAATGATTGACTGACAATGGCCTGGTATAATTTACGAATGGTGGGCATTTTGTACTACTAGGGATGGTGCTTATACCTAAGGCTATCGGTGGGGCAGTGCTAGTGAAGACCTAAGGTGGATTCAGGGATTTCTGTTTGTTTATGTGAGTTCTGTACTGGTAGAATAAGCTTATTTTGGTTTATTAGATTACAATAATCTGGTTCAAGGCCCACTGTCAGATGTTGAATCCTTCACTACTTAGTAGCTGTCTTAGACTGTCTCTCAGCTGTGGTCATGCTCTAGAGGCAGTTGACAACATAAAAACTCTATTGTATGGTGAATTGTAGACGATCACCTGGCTTTGTACTGTCAAGAACATGCTTCAGTAAAGTGTAGAAAGGACAGTGTGACCTGCAAGTGGTGACAAAAGGGAGCCCCTGCCACTCATATACATGCAATTCTCTGTCTTGTTCCATATCCCTTCAGATAAATAAAAAGATAGGCTTGTCATGCTCCAAAAAGTAAACTTGTTGGAACATTTATTTTATATTCCCACTTATAGGCACCAAATGCTCTCTGAATCTTATCAAGACTCCCAGGAGAGATGGACAAAGTAAGTTTGCCAGTTAACAATAGCTGTGTCCCAAAGTGAAGTGCGCACACTCCGAAGTGCGTATTTGAAGTGCGATTGCGTCACAGCGGCGCGATGAAGGCTGTCTCAATGTGAAGTGCGCGCACTCCGAAGTGTGCATTTTAAGTGCGATTGCGTCACAGCGTCAAAACAAAGCTGTCCCAATTCAGGATACACCCTCCGAAGACCACATTCCAAGGCCGACTGTGTCACCGCGGTGCGACAAAGGCTACCGTAATTCGAAAGCGACTTCAAATGCACCCTCCGTTTCCCAGGAAAATTAAGTGTACCTCTGATGGACACTTCGCACCCTACCTTATCCAAATTAAAATCGAGTGTGTAGATGACGATGAAATTTATATTCAAAGAACATGGAGGATGAGAGTTCTGTGGGGGAATTCACATTGAAATGTAAGTATTGTGTTTTCATTTACTCAAATACCCAGCGAAACAAGTGTTAAAAGCCAGGATTTTTAAACAAAGCCCACAAACAATAAGACAACCACTATATAAGCCAATAGTCTTACCCTTTGTTGTGTTTTGGTAGTGCTGTCATGCAAGATATGTCTACAAATGTTTTAACTTTAGCACTTCAGTATTTTGTATGCATGTCCTGCTGTGTCATATCTTCTAATGTTAAGATTGCAAACCTGTCTTTATATTTTTCATAAGTGTTTCCATTTTCTCGTTTTAGGACTATTCTGGAGAACATGAGCCTGCTGGGGAAAGACTTAAAAAATTAATAGTTAATAGACACATTTTTGCTGAAATTCATTGTGCTGCTGTTGTTAACAGGCATGGTTTATTTGCTCTGCCTTAGGATTGCAAGTGAAGTGGTGAGCTGGTGGAGCTACTCAGGGAGGACATCAAACTCCAGAGATAGAGACAGAGGAGAGAAGAGCACGGGAGAGAATGGTTAACAAATAAATTATTAGCCATTCTCTATTAGGCAAGAGATAACAGTAGAAAAAATGGGTACATTACACTTTTTCAATATCTTTTTTTTTTAAATGTCACATTATCAATGAAACAACCTAATTTCTGTAGTTTATTTTTGTGATATAAGTTAAAAATGAAGTGAATAAGTTGTATACGTTATTCATTTTTGTTGTGTAATTTATTTGTAAATGAGCCTGAGTACTTTCTGTACATTTTGTATTTGTGTTCTGCATATTCACGTGTAAATAAAAGAGAAGTAATTATATACACTGTTTTTTTATAATCAGCTTATAATTTTTACACACACCATTCTTCTATACATTTATTTTTTTGTCCTGTAAATAATTTTCATTTTTTACACATTAAAACAAATTGTTCTACACATTACTGAAAGTACTTTTTTACAACTATTTACAACATAGCTTAGGTTTAACATCAGAAAAATCTGTAGTTTATTTTTGTGATATAAGTTAAAAATGAAGTGAATAAGTTGTATACGTTATTCATTTTTGTTGTGTAATTTATTTGTAAATGAGCCTGAGTACTTTCTGTACATTTTGTATTTGTGTTCTGCATATTCACGTGTAAATAAAAGAGAAGTAATTATATACACTGTTTTTTTATAATCAGCTTATAATTTTTACACACACCATTCTTCTATACATTTATTTTTTTGTCCTGTAAATAATTTTCATTTTTTACACATTAAAACAAATTGTTCTACACATTACTGAAAGTACTTTTTTACAACTATTTACAACATAGCTTAGGTTTAACATCAGAAAAACAACATCAATTTTAAGCCCAGCCCTGACTCTATGTGTTCTGGGGTCTCAGGAGGTGAATCTCTTGGTGGCAAATGGCCAGCACCTCCTCAGCGATTCGGTGGACAATACGGTGACAGTGGAACGAGGCATGACAAACACTCTGGAAACTAGAGCCCGACCGATATATCGTTTTGCCGATATTATCGGCCGATATGAGCCTGTCGTCGATATATCGATATCGGCGAATATGCCGCCGATATGTCACTGATATGAACATTTTTTTACAGAACATA
>NW_015552576.1:6197-7147 GCF_001515605.1 Sinocyclocheilus anshuiensis
GGCAAATCCGCACCAAATTCGGGGGATCCCTTCAGCTCGAGGAACCCTCTCGAACGCGAATCGAGTGTACATCTTGAGGCCCACTTTCGAATGAGACCAACCCCGCGTCGATAGCCCCCGGGGTTCGGGAGTTACGGGTGGTTAAATTCGCAGTTCGGTGCCGACCGATCTGGCGATCCCGGGGGGCTACCAACGCGCAGAGGGTGGCGTTCGAGAGGGCTCCTGGAGCTGAAGGGATCCCCCGAATTTGGTGGAGATCCGCTGGATATCGGCCTTTATTTTTACTCCCGAATATCGGTATCAGTATCGGCCCCAAAAAGCCCATATCGGTCGGGCTCTACTGGAGACCACTCTGTATGATGTACCACTGGCCAGACAGAAGAGAAACACCAGGGTCTGGATTGTGGCACCCCATCTGTGTTGCCGTTCACTTCTCAGAAGATCCAGCAGCACTGACAGGGCCTCCCTGCTCAGCCGAAAACCGTTAAAAACCTGTCCAGCACTGGTACATTCATCTTTATCCTGCAGTACAGGGGTCTGGTCTGATTTAGGGAAAGAATGAAAAGAGAAATTGTTTAGAGCTATAATAAAGTAATTAGTAGAAAAAATATTGAGATACTTTAGTTAACTACTTTTAGTAACTACTAATACCACATTGCTGAAAAACTACTAGTCGGATAAAAAAAAAGTGTAAAAGAAAAGTGTTTATTACATTTGAAATATGGATATTTATCTTAGAAAAACGCATGGATTCGCTACAGGAGGCCTTTATTCACCCCCCGGAGCCGTGTGAGGGCCGTTTTATTATGGATGCGCACACTGTATTTCACGTCTTCTGAACTGTTGACAACCGAACACCCGCTTACCCCCATTGTAAGGCTTGGAGGGGCCAGGACAATTTTTAATATAACTCAGATTGGATTCGTCTGAAAGAAGAAAGTCATATACGC
>NW_015552576.1:12603-19420 GCF_001515605.1 Sinocyclocheilus anshuiensis
ACCCCCATTGTAAGGCTTGGAGGGGCCAGGACAATTTTTAATATAACTCCGATTGGATTCGTCTGAAAGAAGAAAAGTCACATATACCTAGGATGCTTCGAGGGTGAGTAAAACACAGGCTAATTTTAATTTTTGGGTGAACTAACCCTTTAAGAATATGTTCAAGGTTGTTAAATGTAAAGTTGCCTACTTCATAAACTGTTGGGTAGTTTAATCTACAACACTGCATCATGTTGTAAAAGACCATATTTTTGTAGTGTTGCTGTCCTATGAGAAAAAAAAGCTAAAAACGTAGTACTTCACATTTGTACAAAAATACTTAACGAATGTACTTCGTTACAGTCCACCACTGATTATTTTGAAAATGAAAGTAGCAACATTTATTGTCAGAATATTAACAAATTGTTGCTAACAACAGCTGCAACCAATATCAATGGCTGCATCCGAACGACTCGGACCGGCCATACAGAGCACTGTTGTTCAGCTGTCACAGCTGCTGCTGAACATTGAGCTGAACAATACTCTTTTTTTTTTAATTCACAGTTTTATTTTTGCAAACCTGTCTACATATGATCACCATGGTCAAGACAATAAACTATATAAAATCGCACCTTTATAAGATATCAGTCCGCATTTGAACTGCTGTGTGTGTGTTTTGTAGTTTTTCATATGTATCATTACATTATTCAAGTAAGTTCCAAGCCAATACCTGCATTTAAAGTTGTAATCCGGCAACTAAGGATGCAGCAAACCAGTTTACCTGGCCTCGGTCTTGGCTAAGCTTGAGGTACATCCTCCCATCTCCTCCATTGTAATATAATACATAAAAACAAAAATGAGCAATTCTGGCTCCAACTGTCCTGTCAGGATGGCAGCTGTCCTCTCGCACCATTGCTATGCGAAAGGAGCGGTAATCGGGAACCCCGGGTGGCACAATTAGGGAATCCTACACAAAGGCGGAGCGTCCTTCATGCACTTCGAAGGGTCCTTCGTGCACTTCGGAGGCGTGGCCTTTGAAGTCCGCGCACTTCACTTTGGGACACAGCTAGCGAGTCATTTAAGTTAATTCCTTTATACCAGCAACTACCAGACACCATGGAGGAAAAGAAGAAGACCCCATTACCAGGGGCCTGATGTATAAACGTTGCGTATGCACAAAATGGGCATGGAAATGTGCGTATGCAATTTTCCACACACATATTGGGATTTATAAAAAATAAACTAGACGTAAATATGTGCGCACCGTACGAACACTCTAGAGCAGTGATCCTCAAATCTGGCTCACGAGATCCACTTTCCTGCAGAGTTTAGCTTTAACCCTAATCAAACACACCTGAGTTTGCTAATCAATGTCTTCAGGATTATTAGAAAATCACAGGTAGGTTTTTTTAATTAGGGTTGGAGCTAAACTCTGCAGGAAAGTGGATCACGTGAGCCAGATTTGAGGATCACTGCTCTAGACCATGCGTATGCACTCTTTTACTGGAGTGAGCGAAATAAGGAAGCAAACAGAATGATTTTAAAGTCTGTTTTACATTTGACATACACATTTAGATTAATAAATATGACACTCTGAATAATGAAGTTAAGCACTGAAATTTCATGAAATTATTATCCAGAAATTACAACATTTTTATATGGATTTAAACAGAAATATTTGCAGTGGATGTGCTGCTTTCGAACAATTTTCCTGTGGTATGCGGTTTAATGTTTTAATCACAGCGAGGATTGCTTGGCGCATGACAATTCCGCTTTAAATTGTGTTCTAAATAGCAAAACTCATGTTCTGAGAAAATACTTTTGTGCGAATAATAATGATCATTGATGTGAACTTGGCCTTGTCTGATGGCTTTGGAACATAGATGGTAACGACAGACATAAGGATGCGCTCATTGATCAAACAGTCCATTGGCTGGTTTGAAAAGGTCTGATGACAGTAGAACCTCTGTTCACAGGTGTCATGCACAGAAAGTACCCTAATGATAACCCCTTTCGTGCTCTTCCCAATATTGTGACAAACACCATATTTAAAAGATAGAATTTGAAGGAAACTGTTTTGTTATTCACGCGGTGAGTCAGACAGTTATTTACACTGCAAAAAAATACGGCCTATCTCTTTCCATTAAAAAATATAGGCTATAAACATTCTAAAATATATGTTTACCTTATTGGCAAAATTGTATAAATTTGAATAGCAATGTGATGTCTCAAAACGCATTTATAGTCCGTATCTCATATTTTCCTAACGTTTTGTACCCTTAACTGCGTTAAACATGGTGTAACGTGGATGGAATGTGCATGGAAATTATATGCAGATGACGTTATGCATATTAAAACTAGGCATTGTAAGCTCCATATATGGCTATTTTGGGGAGGAGACGGGGTGGAGATTCATGTATGCACAATCTTCCGCTGACTGGGTGTTACAAACGGAATCTTGCGCAGGTTCTGGCGTTTACACATTTAGGATGAAATCTACGTAAAGTTTTAAACATGAGGCCCCAGGTCTAGAAAGACTTCTCATTGGTCTGCATGCTGTTTCTTAGCAACTAATTATCCTCCACCCAATATGAAACTCATCACTGAGGTTTAGGCTTGGGTGGCTATGATTTCTTACACCGTGTCCTAACTACAAGCGACACGACAAGATCCAGCGACAAGGAATTTGGGTGTCCACACCAGACTCGACACGACAATGCGACGTGACAGAATCAATAAAATATCACAGTCAATCAAAAGCATGTATGGGCTTGCTCTCTCTGGAAGTGCACTGTACTCGCAATGAAATGGAAAAGTTTATAATCTAATTCAGAAATATAAATGTTAACCTTATTAAATGTACATACCGAGTGACTGAAACCATCTTTGTTATGGAATACGCTTGTTGGTTTGCATAAAGTTCACAGTTTTAACCATACATGTTTGCTTAAATTTATTTTCAAGATCTGAGGTAATTTATCTATTATTGTTTTCAGTATGGCAATAAGGTCACACAAAATGATATTCAAACTCACATTAGACACGTTTAACTTTGAGTAAAGCACATAAGTACCTGAGATTATCACTGTGATATTGCTTGCATGTTTTTGTTCCAGCCGTGATGTCACGGAAATAGAAATTTCTAAAATAGAAATTTCGCATGTCGCTGTTGTGGCTAGTTAGGACAAAACCTCTGATTAACATGGAAAAGATACTTTTTATCATGTGTCACGGCATTGTGTCGCATGTAGTTAGGACACGGCGTTATGGCCTCTTGATGCAACATCTGTCAATGAAACAAAGAGATGCCACAAAGTTGTTTGGAAACCTTAACAATTGCTAAATAGATACAGCTAGAAATAGATTTGTTCTAAGTCTCCAGTCTGTCCAGTGGAGGCAAGAAAATATACATCTATATTCTGAATATCTGGCCTGTGAAGCAAGAGACAATAACAAATTCCATGCTCTTAGTTTCAAGCTTGAGAGGCAGCAACATATATGAAGTCTCCAGCTTCTGTGAAAAGAGACATTATCAGACATACTACATCCAATTCAGCGAGACAGAAGACAATACAGACACATCTGAAACAAGCTGAAGAATTCACGAACTGCATTTAAAAAAAACAAACAAAAAAAAACAGTATTTAACAGACGCCCGAAGTGCAACAGCGCTACATGACGGTGTGCTGCCATATCAAATACTTTAGAGTGATACATATTGTCTGCACTCCTGAATAAATTCGATCCCAGTTACTGTCTAACTCATTCTCAAGAATCACTGTTACTCTTTTCTAAAACAGGAAAACAACCTCAATCTCAGACTCAAATTCAGTAACACTGATGAACTCATAATTGTGTATCAGTTTTGTAGCTTGTTTTAAACAGAACATAATTAAACGCAAAGAAAGCAATGATATTCATTGTATTACTTCATATGATAGAATAGACCAATGTTTTTAAATATCAGGTTCTCTTATAAAAATGTCTTACTTCTGAAATAACAGTAAGTGATTTCACGCTGTGTGTTCATTTCAATGCTGTTGTACTGAAGCGCAAAAAAAAAAAAAGAAATACAAAACAACATGTCAGGTGCATGACTGCTTTGATGCTCCTAGTTGTACGAAACACTTTGGTGAGTTTTAAGCTGGTACTTTGAATAACAAATGCATTTTTGTGATCAAACAAATTCAGTTACCTAGGATACATTTAGAGTAACATAATTAGAGTTGACTTTTTTGAGGAAGATAAAATGAATATTGCAGGTTTTCTGAAATATATCTGTCCATAACCAGCATACTGTCCTTTATTTTGTATCAACTAACATTTTGTTTCAGGACTTCAGAAGTTGCAATCTTGTCAAACTTTTCCTAATCAAATCAAACACACCTGATCAATTCAACGGATTTCATTAATTGATCACTGAATTTCGGTAGAAATTAGAAAGGTGTGGGGGCACAGGGACTGAAGTAGCAGGCCCAGTCCCCCTCGGACCCACTTGTGGCACAGACACTGATGTAATATCTAGGTTGCTGAATGCAACCCCAGTTCCCTGAGTATTAATGAGCTGCTCTGCAATGACCCAATGATAACACAACAGTGGACAGAAGGTCTGAAGCTTAACAGAATCACAGCATTTCATTTGATGATGGTGCTGAAGAGCCCCTCCCTCCACCAATAAGGAGCTTGTAACTTGTAATACATGTGGCCAGAGTAGTCAAATCAAGTCACCTTTACTTCTATAGCACTTTATACAATACATATTGTGTGTCTGCAGCTCCACAGTGGGAAAAAAGGAAAATAAGATAATCAGTTATGGAAACTCATTGGGATGTATCATAAATTATCAGGAGTCTGTAATTGGTAGAAAGCCTCCACAAGTGTTCATGGTTGTGGTTGCCAGATGTCAAGCCTCTTCCCAACCTGGCAACCATGTGCACATGCTCTCTCTGCATTACGGAAAAGGCGCAGATGAGCTGAAAACACTGGCAAACATGTAAGCTGGGGTTTGGCGATCTCCATTGAGTAGTGTAGTGCTTGTGACAGTGTGTTCTGTGGACACCTGTGATTTCTGAAAACTGACTTGTGTTAGTCGTACCCCAGAAAGCCTGAGCATGGGGGCAGAGACCACATTTCCTTCAAGAGCTTTTGGAGTTCATTTTCAATGTGAACTGTTGGGGAAACTACTTGTGAAGCTTTCACATAAATTAACCATTGGTTTATTATAGTAAAAGTGTAGTAACCATGTTTGTTGACATTGATGACCATTTGTATAACCACAGCTTACTACTACTACTACAAATCCTACCATGGTTAAACTATTGTTAGAGTAGCAAGACCATGGTTAATTTATGGTTACCATGGTTCCCCTTCTAGGGAACTCCATGATGTGCCCCCTAGGGGGCACATTGGGGAATGCAGCCTGCATGACCTGTGTCTGAAGCACGTGTGAAACAACGCCAATCTATTGGTCCACCTGGCCCATGACGTCATAGGATGCCTGGAAGTATAAAAGGACACCTGCTGAATAACGTCATCCTCTTTGCTGTCTTCAGGAGCTGTGTGTTTGAATTGCGTGTGATAGACCAAGGCGGGTGAGCGTTGTGGAAAGTGTGTGCCTCCGTGCCTGATGTCTCTGACACTTGAGGACACACACGGTCTATGCGTTATGTGTCTTGGTCGGGGGGCACCTGCTGAATACGTCATCCTCTTTGCTGTCTTCAGGAGCTGTGTGTTTGAATTGCGTGTGATAGACCAAGGCGGGTGAGCGTTGTGGAAAGTGTGTGCCTCCGTGCCTGATGTCTCTGACACTTGAGGACACACACGGTCTATGCGTTATGTGTCTTGGTCGGGAGCTTGTGAGTGTCTCCAATGAGAAGCTCTGTTCACGTTTGTCCCTCTTCTCGAGTGATGAGTGACAAGTGTTTGCGTCTCGCGGTTCGGGTCCCACTGCTGCCGAGGCACGGCGAAGACTCGGATCGCGGGACTCGCGGGGTTAAGATGCTCTTTTGGGTTATCGAGAGTGGTGGACAGTAACGAAGTAGTTTTACTTTGTTACTGTACTTAAGTACATTTTTGAAGTATCTGTACTTTACTGGAGTAGTTTTATTTTGAGTAACTTTTACTTTTACTTCACTACATTCCAAAGCATAAGATCGTACTTTTTACTTCACTACATTTCATAAAACATATAGTTACTCCTTATAATATATAGGGTTGGGTACCGAAACCCGGTACCAATATGGCACCGGTACCCATGTAACCGGTATGACCTAGAACCTGTAATGAAATCAGTGGTGGACAGTAACGAAGTAATTTAACTTCGTTACTGTACTTAAGTACATTTTTCAAGTATCTGTACTTTACTGGAGTAGTTTTATTTTGAGTAACTTTTACTTTTACTTCACTACATTCCAAAGCATAAGATTGTACTTTTTACTTCACTATATTTCATAAAACGTATCGTTACTCCTTATAATATATCAAGTGCTCCGACACGCAGAAGCGGTGTCTGATTCATGAACGAACTGATTCTTTTCAAAGAACCCGTTATATCGGTTCGCAAATCGCACCAAACGATTCATTCACGAATTGGAATGATCCAATTGCCGCTATTCTCGAGTCGACAGCTCACTGATTCAAATGATCCGTTTAGTGTGAGTCTCCAGTGAACTGAATTCACAAGTAAGCACCGGGAGATCTTGTGAGTGCGCGCGTGTCTGATGCTGCTAAAAGTAAGTTACTAATGTCGAATTTTAGGATTAATTATTGTAACTGAAAATCATATTTAGGTCAAAACTGTCAGTTGTTTGTGAACTAAATCTGCTGTAAAGGGTGATCT
>NW_015552576.1:19500-25130 GCF_001515605.1 Sinocyclocheilus anshuiensis
TTTTAAATTACCTCAATTTAGCACCAGCAAGCTCGTTAGCTAGACCGTTAGCATCTTATTGACTTTTTTTCAGCATGGTTATGAATAAATATTTATATTTGTCTACTCGGCTAGTTGATCCAGATACATAGTAACTTAGGCTATGTGTGCTGACAAACAATATAAAAACAGACCTCACATAGGGCTAAATGCATAGCATTTTAGTAAAACTGCTAACATTACAGCAGCGGGGAAGATGAACATGCATGAGTTATTTGATTTAATCTGTGTTATTTTAACGTTTTTTGACCTAAAACAGAGACTCTGATATTAATGTGTCTGCATTCAAGCATTTCGGTGGGCTTAAACAGATCACCCTTTACAGCAGATTTAGTTCACAAACAACTGACAGCTTTGACCTGGGATGAAGCGTTTGTGTTTCACGGCCCGGTTCGCTGTTGCCGCGGCACATTTTATCCCAGCTCACGGTGATCGCTTTGATCTGCTGGATCCGCAAACCCTCTCTAAACGGATTGTCAGATGCTGCAGATACTATTGGGTTGTTATGGCGATGAAGTGTGAGCATGGAATCGTTTCAGCCTGATCCTGCGAGATCGTGGGCGGAGCTATATTCAGCTCGGCCTTGCCTCTCTAATGTGCATGTTATTGTGTGTGGAGAGCCTCGCTGGGCGTGAATATATTTGAATACTCTGTGGAGAAATGCTCGCAAGCTTTCTTTCCCAGGGTGTTTCAGCACCTAGAGTGGTTATGGGGAATGTTCCTTCCTGTACTAAGCCAGACGGGTTTAGGAGGTGGTTGCCTCCCCAGGCTTCTGGGTATTTTTAAGTGGGCGTTCCCGCTGAATCCTGCTTAGTGTGTTTGGGCTGAGTACACTGCTCCCCATTTTCAGGGTTTTAAGTGAGCAGTCCCTGCTTAGAGTGTAGCTGTCTGCGGATGGTTATGCTCCAGCTCAGGCTTATTTTGATCTGGGATATGGCGGTCTGAGGGCAGCTATGTCCTAGCCTGGCTTTGGTTCCCCTTGGCACAATCTCTTTCAAGTAAGCACTGAAGTCTTTGTCCTGTCTTCAGCCTTATCTGAAGGAACTGTTATTCGAGGATAGCTGTGTCCAGCCCTCTAGTGTTTTGGCCACGGCTTACATCAGGCTTTGATCTCGGACTGATGATGTTTATGTGTTCGCTCTTAGTGAATCATTTACTGATGGCTCGGACCTCCCTCTTGTGAGCTCCTGGTCAATGACACGGTGCTTCGCTAGCCTACTGTGGGACTGACACGGATTGGAGGCCTCCTTAGTATAGTCATCTGAGGGTGGTTATATTACAGCCATTGTTATGGCAGGACTGGCTTACTTGAATACAGCTATCTGAGGCTAGCTGTGTCTTACTGGCAGTTGTGGTGAGCCCTCTCCTGGAGTGATCCCCTTTCCTAGAGCCTAGCTATCTGAAGATAGCTATGTGATAGCTCAGTGATTGCTCCCCTGCCTAGGGTTTTAAGCAGTGGTCTCTTGAGCCCTTGCCTAGACAGCACTATCTTCCCTGCTAGGGTTGTAAGTAGATAGTCCAACTCTCTGTGGTCTGGGCAACTTTGCAAGAAGGTTTTGCATGGCTATCTAGGCTAGCTGTGTATGGTTATTCTGGTCTACAAGATCTTTAGGACATTGCTATCTGAGGATAGCTGTGTTCTAGCTCAGCAGCTATTTCTCCTTACCTGGATTTAAGTAGCTATCTTTGAGCTCCTCTAGAGGCTTTCTAGTTAGTCTCTTCAGTGGTCTTGTGTTTCCAGGCTTATATGGCTCACATAGCATAGCTATCTGAGGATAGTTGTGCTCTTAACTTGGGTGGGATGTTCCCCTTGATCTAATCGGGTTCTATTTCCGCCAAGTTGTGTGAGCGGCCCGTGGCGTCAGTGGCATGGCCCCTTTCTGAGGAAAGGCTTGGTGTACATCTGTCGCTTCTTTGGTGCTCCCCCACCAGGTGGACAGGCATGCGCCTCGGCACGGCATGGTTTAATTTCCTTCACCAATGTGCCCCCTAGGGGGCACAGCGTGGAGTTCCCTAGAAGGGGAACGTCTCGGGTTACATATGCAACCATGGTTCCCCGAGAGGGAACGAGTCGCTGCACCCCCTCGCCATGCCTTCGGCCTGCCTGTTTACATCTCCTTCAGACACCTAAGTGGATGACGTATTCAGCAGGTGCCCTTTTATACTTCCAGGCATCCCGCCTATGACGTCATGGGCTAGGTGGACCAATAGATTGTCGTTGCTTCACACGTGCTTCAGACACCGGTCATGCAGGCTGCATTCCCCAGTGTGCCCCCTAGGGGGTGCAGCGTCTTGCTCCCTCTTGGGGAACAATGGTTACATGCGTAACCAGAGACGTTTTTTTTGTTTTATTTGTGGTAAAACCATGATTAATTTTTGTAAGGGCATATTCAGGAGTTTGCACATACTCCATTGCAGCCTCCACATGACTTAGCACGGAGTCTCAGACACAGTGTGTGCATGGAGGGAGACACTTCTAAAATGCCATATTTCCACTTGAAAGAAGAATAATTGCACATTAAAGACCTGAAGTAATGATATGAAGTGCCCATTCATAAGGGCACTGGTACACAGTTCCTTACTGGCGGTGTTTGAGCACCATCAGCCAATGAACTGGCAAACTTTTGTGAGGCTTCAAAACCTGTGACACCTGACATGGTCTCAATGTTTCTTTGCGCAGTGCTGAGTTCCTACAAAAGGGAATAGCTTGTTATGTGTCACCAATGTAACTCATGTGAACGGATCAAAATAAAGCTGATCTAACATTGGGGTAAAACTTTACAATACAATTCCATTTGTTATCTAGTTTGCTCAAGAAAGCTAGTGACTGACTGTTGCATTCCCATAATTCCTTATTTGTAGTTCTGTTTCTTTTTCTTGGTTCATTAGTCGAATGACGTCACTTTGTAGGCCGATCGGCTGTTAAGCATCACACTGGTTCCCTCGACAAAAAGCCAATAGGATTTTTTCCATAGGTTTTTGGATTATCACAAAAAAATAAGCTCTCTGTTCAACCATAGTTCATGAAACTTTTGTCCATCAAGATAATCTTCACAAAATAATATTAACTTTTATGAATTTTGAAGCCTAAATAAAAGCGGCAGAACTTAAAAGCTAAACTTAGGCTATTAGCGAACTACACCACGACAGTCGCTCGCCTTCAGCGTCACCACCACCATGCTCCCGACAACTTTTTCAAAACGATTTTTAATGTGTTCAGTGAAAAGGATTTACTCTGTGGATGAATTTTAGCGGGGGTGTAACTGGTGTGTTTTATGTCGTAGAATACAACGTGAAAGTATCTTTAGCTTGTGTGAACCATGGACCTTATTTTAGGGGATTTAATCAAACTGCCTTTCAAAAAACCCATTTACTCTGGGATGATGGAACCGGAAGTGCCAAAATGCGAACTCGCTTCTGGTTTTTTGCCTACAAAATGACATCATAGTTCCACCACTCTATTCATTCACTTTTACTTCCTGTTTACCTGGGTGTGAATGTGTGATTGTATGTGTGTTTATGTTTAGATACTGATAGAGAGTTAAAGGGTGTTCACATTTTATCGCTATATCATTATAGTAGTTTGAATTTGGACATTTTGTTTTTACAAAGAAGCATATATTCTTAAAAATATTCTTGCTACGACACAGTGAGACAATGTGGTGAGTGTCAGGTCATGTTCTTACGCTAGATTTATCTGAGAGAAATGACAAGGAGTCCATAGGTTATTGTTTTCCAGCCAATACAGTTGACCCGAGCACCATTTCAGCTGCTAAAATGACTTTTCCCCCAAATGCCAACAGTAATATTCAGATGTACTCTGTGCAAAGTCAGTGTAAACCCTTATGAGATCTTTTAGATTTTTATTAGTCTTTTCTTTATTTTCCAAGTAAACTCTACGACAGCTGTGGGGGGAGAAATAACAAAAAAATAAATAACCTAAGAATGGTCCAAGTCTCCAAAGGGAAAACTATATTATGGGCAAATAATGACAGCAATTTTGAGCTGTCATTATTTCGAGCTGTTTGGAGAGTATGTGTGTGTTTCCTTTGTGTTTCAGTATTTGTGTGTGTGTACTTTCACAATTTAAAAATGTCATTTTTAGGAAATAATAATAATAATAATAATAATAAACAATATAGAAACAAATGCAAAAAAAAAAAAATACTTTATTCCTCATTAGAAATGAATGATATTGAAAGAAGCTAGCTTTTTTTAAATCTTGGATTAAATATTTTGATGGCAATTCACTGTGAGCACACTAAGATCAGTGCCATGTATTGAGAAAGTTAAGCTTCACGTTGACTTTAAAATGTTGTGTATCCAGCCTGCTAGCAGGAAAATTGTCCATGATAGTAATCCCAAGAGGAAGTCAATCATCTTGGACTTTGTCATGCCAACATGTGAAAAGGAAAATTAAACTTGGTTTTGTACTTCCTCCCAGCCCCTACACTCTAAAACATGCTGGGTTAAATACAACCCAGTGCTGGGTAAAATAGGGACAAACCCAGCAATTGGGTTGTATTGACCCAGCGGTTGGGTTAAATGTTTAACCCAACCTTCTGGGTAGTAACCCAACCGCTGGGTCAAAACAACCCAATTGCTGGGTTTGTCCCTATTTTACCCAGCACTGGGTTGTATTTAACCCAGCATTTTTTAGAGTGTAGTGACAGCCCCTTACTGGACACAGATAGATTTATTACATGTAATGATTTCCACTGGCAGGGTTTCCAATCACTTCTGCATTACTTCACAGACATACGAGCCCCTTAAAAAGTCCCCATAGTTTTAAATATTCAACCATGAAAGCAATTTAAAATCTAATTTTTGTACATAAGATCAATTCAACATGCCACATTCATTATTCTTATGGCCCATTACATATTATACAGTTAATGGACACAAAAAGCAACCTTGTTGTCCTCATAGTAGAAGCATGCATTCATTGTTTTACTGTGTGCTAGTATTAAAAAAAGAACTGTCCAACTGATAAATTATGAACACAAACACTTGAGAGATATGATGGAGGGCACATGCCAGATGGTCCAATAGTAATTTATTTGAATGTCACTATTACATATCTGAATTAATAAAAGCATGTTGACGTGTTATTAATTTATAAGCTTCAGTCTTCATCAGTATTGTAGACTGTCCTTTCAACCTCAGACAGTATGACAACCTGATTAAAAATGGATTGCCTGTAGGCCAGTTCAACAGTGAAATAGAAACTAATCTTCATTTAGGGACATCTCCCAGGGAATACTGATAAACACAATTTTGTTTTGTTTTTTGAGACTTTTTGAAGTCTCAAAAATAAAAGTACAAAGCTGTCACTGGGCCACTACCGTAATAAAAGGTAGTGTAAAGTGTACCATTATAATAATATTTATACTTTAGGTACTAATATGCACCCTTTTTTAACTGACTGGTTGCTCTAAGTGTTTGTATTATTCATTAAATAAAATATATACAAAATTGTAATTGCATTTTATGAACGAAAAGTCCTTGTGGAACAGTATAAAAAATAAATAATGAATAAATATATAAAATATAAAATATTTTGTATTAAATATAAAATAAATAAAAATCCA
>NW_015552576.1:25746-26058 GCF_001515605.1 Sinocyclocheilus anshuiensis
CATGGCATGTCTTTAGGGGTTTGACTCATGTAAGTGAGGGAATGTCATGCTTGCTGGTCTGCTGTCAGCATATGCTTATGAAAATCACATCCAAACTTATTGTAAAGTTAAGGCTTCAGACAGCGTATGCTACCTTCAGTTTGTTGAGTTGCTGAATTCATGATATATTCATTTACAAAATAGTAAATAAAATGTTATATTACTATGAAAGAACCCTATAATGTAACACTCAATAATGATGTCAGGGATTCATCACAGTCACTTCAGTCACCATCCAGGATAATTACCCGATCACAGTCACCTGAGTTCTGA
>NW_015552576.1:26122-41046 GCF_001515605.1 Sinocyclocheilus anshuiensis
CCAATCTGCCTCTGTAAGTCCCATGGCCATGCCTGCTTCCTACGCGGGTGATACAGCTGAGTGTGGCGGCTTCCTCCTGCAAGTGGCCTTGTTCATCAAGATGCAGCCGCAGAAGTTTTCCTCCGAACGCACTAAGGTAGCATTCCTGATATCACTTCTTACTGGAAGAGCGCTATTATGGGCTAAGGCCATATGGAACGCAAAGGTGCCATAATTAATTCCTATGATGCCTTAACTAACCATTTCAAAGAAGTCTTTGGTCACAGAGCAGGAGCGCTATCTGTGCCCGAAAAGTTACTGCGGCTGCGCCAAGGCATATCTTCCCTGGATGACTACACACAAATGACTGTCTACCAAAATGATGGACAGTTTTTGTAGCAATAGTCACAGTTTTGATTGATTGATTGACTGAATTCATTCATTCATTCATGCATTCATTCATTATTAAACTTGAGCGGAGTAAGTTCTTAACTATTTTAAATGAATGGTTGACCAATAAATTGCCAATACCGATATTTGGTTGAATGTGCATTTGGCCAGTATTATTTTTTTTTTCTGATGACTTTTATTTTGACAGCAGTTTGTTTAACAGTTCTGTCTAAAGGCAAACACTTAATACTTTGTTCAGAATGCATTCAGTAATACACAAGGCTTTGGAAACATGGACATTAATGCCACAAACAACTTCTAGTGATAGATCTGTTATATCTTCACTGAATATATAGCCTCCTATTAGCACAAAAATGATACTGCACTGCGCGTGTTGTTTACATTTGCATTACGCAATTCACACAAAGTTGGATATTAAAAGAGCCTATTAAATAAAGTATCTGATATTGCTACAGCTGTGGTGTGTTCTGTAGGCATGACGTCAACTGTGCAGTTGAAAGTTATTTCAAAACAGTACAGAAACAATGGGTTGCTTCTTGCGTTGTTGCTTGGCAGGTAAAATTGAGGTGTCGTAGACTTGTTAAATTACCACAACACTTCATGTTTGTACTTACCACTTTAAAATGTCAAGTGAATAATTTTATAACTAGCACCCGCACAGAAAAGCCGTCCAAACTACTCTGAAAGCAAGCCAAACCACGTTATTTAAATTACAAGTTTTCATCCACTTACTGACTCAGTCATTGATTCTTTTCTGCTTTAAAAGGGTCGTGAACTAAGAAATACAATTTCTCCTGATATTTTGTTGAGTGGGATTCAGGTCTGGGTTTGGTGTAGGGCCAGGGTTGTGTGCCATTCAGAATTGAAATGAGGATGTCTGGATTGCAATTTGTATTTGAATATAAGAAAGTATAAATAAAACAGAATAAAGTTTATAAAAAATCAATGCAATTTGGGTGTATTTGTGTATGAGAATGGTATGAGAGGTGTCTTTGGTTCCAGCAGACCTCAGTAATGTTCTTTAGTCCCAAACTGTGCTAGGAAGACATTTCCATTTAGGAGCCAAATAGGAAAAGGTTATACCTCGTTTTGTGGAATCTAGGAACATTTCAGAATGTTGTGACCGTAGTGAACATGATGGATTATATCATAATAGAAGGTCATGTGAATAATGAGAGCCTAGAACACTAAAAGCTAATTATCAAAATTTTAAAACAGATATGAAAACTTATAAGCAGTCAAAAACAAGATGATAATTTTTGGCTGATAGTAATGCCATTCACAGCTTTAGTAAGAACTCTAGCTGCTGCTTTTTCAACCAGTTGAAGCATATTTATTGAGCCTGCAGGACATCCAGCCAGTAGCGCATTACAGTAATCTAGTTTTGAGGTCATAAATGCATGAATAAAATGTTCAGCATCAGAAAGAGACAGCATGTGTATTACTTCAGCAACATTTCTAAGGCGTAAAAAGGCTGTTCTGCAAGTATTGGAAATCTGATTTTTAAAGCACGTTTAAGTCATCTTTATTTCTTCAGTGCTTTATGGAATACACATCCCGTGTCGAAGCAGCATCACAGTGATAAACGGGAAAACAGCAGAATCAATTAAGGAAACACAACTATGGAGATGTATGTAAAGCAGCTCTGAAAGAAAATACAGTGTGTGCATAATTATTAGATGATATTCTGATTATATATTTTCCAAGCACATTTTAACAATTCCAAATCACATCAATCTTAATAACTACTATTAATTTTGTATATAATCTTTTATAAGTGATATTTAATTGTTAATGGGGGCTGGAAGTGAAAAATGCCTTATATTCAGATGTGCATAATTATTAAGCATGTTTTCTTTTACAGGTAAAATGGGCCAAATATTTTTCAGTGTGATATTTAACTTACACAGAGTTATGAATGCCCATGAGAATTATGAATGTCCATGAGAATGATGCAATACTATAGAAATTAAGATGTGACCATTGGATAACAAATGCTCATTGAGGCAGCATATCACCAAAAAAAAAAAACTTATTTTTTTTCATTGGCTAGACATTAATTTTGCAATTTCTATAGTATTGCATCCTTCTCATGGGCATTTAATAATTTTAAACTTTTCAGTGTGTTGAATCTCTGTCTTTTTTGAACTATTTAAAATAAAACTTGCTTAATAATTATGCACATCTGAATATCAGGCGTTTTTCATTTCTAGCCCTCGTTAACAATTATACATCACTTATAAATGATTATACGAAATGTATAAATGATATACAAAATCAGTCGTAGTTAAGATGTTTTTTAAGTTATTAAGTGGTTTTGAATTGGTAAAATGTGCTTGAAAAAATGATCAGAATATCATCTTGCCTAATATTTATGCATGCACTGTTGTGTCATTATATAGCTCAAGTCAGTTTAGTGTCGGTTCTGTTCAGATAGGGCTTCATGATAAATGGCATTTTAATTGAGATCACGATTTCTGCTTTTCTCGATTTATTAAGCATAATCGTCTGCAATATTTGCCTGCTGGTTGTTTATCCTGAAAATGTTTCATTTAAATTTTATATTTGCATTATGTTGGACTGGTAACAATCCTCCACAAGCTTTCATGGCTGCAGTAGCCAGATTTAAAGGGGTCATATGATGCTTTTTTAAAGATCATTATTTTGTGTATTTGGTGTAACAGAATATGTTGACATGCTTTAATGTTCAAAAAACACATTATTTTTCAAATACTGTACATTATAAGGAAAACTTGAAATCGCATCATATGACCCCTTTAAAGAGTTTAAATCGAAAGCTTTTTTCATAAATGGATACATTTTAGAAAAAAAATGCTGATGAGCAGAAAACACTCAGTAAGTTGACGAGATATTTAGACACACTTGTCTTTAATTGAAAGGTAAGTAGACAGTAGTTAATCATTTGATACAATGCATTTGTGTACATACTGTACATGCTTTTTTATTGTACTTATTTAAAAAAATACCTTCATGTAGTTACGAATGTAAATCATATGCTAATTGATCTAGTTACATCTATAATTACACTGTTGGCCCTATCCTTTAACCCAAAGGATTTGGGTATTCTTTAACCCTATATAAGCAGCTCAGTGAGAGTTGCTTATATAGGCTCGTAATGATTATTGACAGGACTGAATGATTAGGCTCCTCCCGAACCTATGTTTGGAACTTCATTTAATTCCTTTCTGCTCCTGTTAAGGTCTTTTATGCATACACCACCTCCTTTTCTTATTCCTCCAAGTATTAACTGAGAATGACACCCAGTCCTACATCACTTGCATCGGTGTGAAACTGAAAGGGTTTATTAATGTAAGCTTGACACTCTGGAGTCCAGTCCCACTTTACTCCTTTCTTTTTGAGGTGGTGAGGTGGAGTGGTGAGATCACTGAAGTGGGGAATAAACTTATGATACCACTCAGCCAGGACCAAAAATCGCTGCAGGGCTTCGAGATCTTATGGTTAAGGGGTGAATTCTGCAGCGATCCTGGTCATTTCTCAGTCTGTCTCCACACTCCTCTCAAAGACTATATGACCGAGGAACTTGAGTTTTTGCTTGAAGAAGTCACATTTTTTTCATGTTCAGAGTCAGGTGGGCATGGGTAAGTTTATGGAGAACAGTGTTGAGATGATGCCTGTGATCTTCTAATGACTTTGAATAGATAATAATATTCTTAATATATACTAAGCAGATTTTCCCCCTCATGTCTGCCAAGACTCTTTCTATTAGACACTGGAAAGCATAGACAATAGATAGATAATAATATTCTTAATATATACTAAGCAGATTTTCCCCCTCATGTCTGCCAAGACTCTTTCTATTAGACACTGGAAAGCATAGACTTGAAAGCATAGGATTCTTGGATGAATCAGCGGCATTGGGAAATCATCGGGTATGGTCTTGATGTTTGCTTCCTATAATCCACACAATACCTGTTTGAGCCATCAGATTTAGGGGCCAGGATTACAGACCAAGACAAAGGTGCAAAGGATGATGTTGTCTCGGTGCATCTGGTCTATTTGCTCCTTGATGATTTGCTTTTTAATAGGAGAAACTCTTTATGGCCAGGATTTTAATGGTATGTCATCAGTTAATTTGATCTTGTACTGTACGACTGCTGTTTTATCCAGGGTGTTTGAGATGGTGAGAGGCCAGGTGGAGATCAACTTCAGCAACTCTTCCTGTTTGTCAGAGTCCCAATGTGTGAACTCTGGCATGAAGGACATAAGTTTGGGAAGTTTGTCAGTTGATTGTAAGGCACAGTATAGATTCAGCTTTGCAGCTGTAAGAGAGTGAGCTTGACCAGAAGGGGCATTTGTCCCTGCAGGAGTCAGCCATGGTAGAAAAGTGTAATAGGTGTATAATTTTTCATATCTTAGCCAATACTTGCCTTGTCCCACATCCAACACAGCTCCCATGGCACTCAGGAAGTCCAGACTGGCAATAAGGGGAAAGGAGAAGTGAGTGTTCTTATGGATATAAGTATCCACACTACACTCTTGGTCATGCAACTGAAATCAAATCTTTTGCAGGTCTCTGGACTGGTGAATGGTTCCATCCACCATAATAAATCTCTGATGGGAAGAAGTAATGACTGATAGAGTCTCACCATCTAATTGTCTCCACAAATTCTCTTGAATTGGTAAGTAAGTACTTCCCATGTCTAGTATTGGCCTGCTAAGCAAAGTCAACTCAGTCAATGCCGTGGCTGCTGGACCAATATCCTCAGCTTCTCCTCTAAAGTGTAATCATCTGAAAGTAAAGCAGCCATAAATGGCTTTTTGAAAGATATCCAATCAATTACCTTGGCCTTCCCTGTTTTCCACCAGCTCAGAGAGGGTCCCTTCAGGGCCATGCTTATTGTTCCACTGAGCTCAACAATAGGGAGTTGTCTGATCTCCAGTAAGTTCTCACATTGCTCGATGAAGTTGAGCACATCTGCTGTCTTGCATGAGTCACTGAAGGAGGGGAACTCGAGATGGACGGGAGGTCTAGCACAGAATGAGGATGAACCAGTCATTACTGAGAAGGTAATAACATTATGTGGGTGAGTATGCACAGGAGAAGGAATATGTAACACTGAGAGCCTTGGGATTTTCTCTCTAGATATTGGAGCCGGGGTCTCTGGACAGTGGACATAAGAAATGTGGGAGGTAGCTGGTATATAGGCCTGCAATCTAGAGAGTGTGGGAGTGCTAGTGAGTCTCAGCTTTTTCATCTGACTCTCCCATTTTGCATCTTTCCTGAGAAAAAATAAAATAAATAAATAAATGTGACGGCCTGCTTTAACTTTTCCAGTGACTTAAGGAAATACTCCACCAAGTCAGCCAAGCTTGTGTCCACAGCCTCATAGAAACTTGTTTCCCTATACTGTACATTGACTGTTTGGAAATAAATAAATAAAACAGCTGACTTATCTAAGTAATTAAGATAATAAACAAAAACATATTAATAATAAATATTAATTAGTGCTGGGCAACGAGTAAAATTTTTAATCGCATGCTTTTTCTGCAATTAATCGCGACTAATCACATTGTTATACACAAAATTCAATAATAAATTCAAAACTGGTGTATTGCACACTTTTTTCATTTAAAAGTACTGCTATATGAACAAAAGTGCAATAACATTTGGTTTACAAACACTTTAAACAAATTAGGTGCTTTTTTTACAGCAGTGTTCCTTTTACATAGCAGCAGTTTAAATATGTCTTGTAAATCTCAACTTAAACATTAATGTAATCAATATAAAATATAAAATCAAAGCTGTTTACCACTGCCAGAGCATTAACGTTTTTATAGAAAATATTTTATAGTTTGTTATGGAAAAAACAAGTTATGAGTCCAGAGCCTCGATCATAACATTAAACAGGCACCTTCTGAGTAGAGACCTGCACTATCACGGGACCCAACACAACAAAGTGCGGCATGGGACAACACTTGATGGGCAAGTGTGGGTGTGTGTACTCACACTAGGCAATCTTAACCGTGACCGAGCACGTTTGACCCTGAAAGCCCGGTTCGTTTGACTAGTGTGATCACTCCGTGCTGCGCTCGGGCGTGGTTCGTTTAGCCAGCCATGGCTCGGAGCGCGGAACTTCTGATTCCTGCAGCATGATTGTGTTAACATTTCTCAGTGGCAAAAGTGATAGATCTGTAAAGCAATATATTGTGAGAAGGCCGTGTGTTACCGTGTCCCAAACGACTCAAAATAATAAACCACAAATTTAACAAAACGATGCACTCCACTATGCTGAGCGAGAGCGCTTCTCTGCTGTCTTCACGTGCTATCGGAGACTTCCTATTTGAGCACGCTGCATTCTTTTCTGTTAAAAATAACAGTGGACAGTGGTTTGTCAATGTTGATGCTTAGCCTAAATAATTTTATTGCGAGCGTTCGTGTGAGCGCTGCTGCGGTCTTAGGCCCACCCCAAATGCTTTCATTGGTTGAGACATGTGATGACACCCATCCAAAGCCAGTACTGATCAACATCCCACCCCTCCTGTGACACATGGTTTGTCTGTATGTGTATTCAGAGCCATTGAGCAACGGGCTTTCAAAATAATAATAATAATAATAAAAACTGCATTAATGCACGATAAAGTAATTGTCGGCGTTAATTAATTAACTTGCCCAGCCCTAATATTAATGTAAATCATAAATATTCCAGTTGTGGCCATGCTACAACTTAAGTAGTTGAAATAATAGTTCTACCATTTTGGTAACACTGTGCAGGTTGAGTGATCTGAGCTACGCATATAAGGTGTCATCATTCTGCAGTACAACTGCTGTTCTATCAACATCAGCTCCATGTGACAAAATTGCCAATTATGTATGAATCCTATGATTCTAAACCAGCCATTCAGTGATGAAACTAACAATAACCTACTATATTGTTTCTCACCATGATATATAGTAGGGGGCTGGAACAAATAAACCCAGCAGGCACAGGATGTCAATATAACGTCAGGTTGACGTTGGATATGACGCCGGAGAGACGTGGAAGTTGATTGTCAGTAATGTCAGTATTTGACGCCAATTTGATGTTGACTTAATGTTGGATTTTGGTTACACAACCTAAAAACAGCAATTATCAATGTCAGCTGATGTCGGCCTTTGACATCAAATTAACATTGATATTAGACATTGAATTGACATTGAATTTTGGTCACCTGATGTTGCAACCAAAATTTAACCAAATATCAATGTCTTATGACATTGTGTGCCTGCTGGGACAGTCTTTGACACAGTTTTTGTCAGTGTCATCATGGAAATGTTACTTTTGGTACATGCTATAAAAAAATTCCACTTTTGGAACTATAGTACAGTATGCTGATTTTTACTTCCTTGTTTTTTTTTTTGTGGTTGAGCACCCTTATTTTGCTTTTTTGCCTGCTAGATGTGTGTGCTTTTTGTTACGTTTTTGTTGAACACTATACTAGCACCATACTACTGAGTATGTGCCATTTATTAGTCTGTATGCTTGCAAAACCTGGCACAAGGATATACATTGACCACTGTTTAACAGATGATAACCTGGAAACCTGGAAAGTAAAATCTGATAGACGTGTGTGGAGAGTCTCAGCTTGCTGCAACACAAATAGCATTCAAAGGCATACCTTTGGATAATGCCTGCGATGAAGCAACATCCCTAGTAGAGTAAACTTTAATACTAAGAGGGAAAGTTTGCATCCTTCACAGGCAAGAGAAATCGCATTCTTTTTACCCAATGCAACATGCTTTGTTCTGTAAGCACAAAACCCTATTTGCGACCACCCAAATATACAAACAACTGATCTCATTTACGACACTGGCGGTCAATGAAAATCCTCAGCACCCTCACAGGACAGAACCTGAGCAGTCTCTCAACATCATGTAACTGAAAAGGAGAAATGACTGCAGGATAATTGAGCAAAAAGAAGCAGAAGGTCATTTAAAACAAGGCACACTCTTGTGATCTGAGGGCATTATTGCACAGAGCAAGAGTGTGAAAACTGTCATTCAAAACATAGTTGAACAGTGGACTTACACAGTTCTTAATTTAGTGTTTCCCAAAATAGGAGAATGTATAGCCTGACTAAGGGGCCCAAACTACACCAAGGGTACACACCCTGTTATAACCACAAAGCTGTGAGTAAAAAAAAATAAAAAACTCTACATTGTGTTCCACATAAGATCCCTAAGGGCCCTTTTCTAAACAAGGTGGGACCAGGGACCAAAAAGTTAGATTTAGTGTATTTGCATGATGAGACTATTTGAGGTCCTTATGATGCTTCAGTAATGCTCATGATACTCTCCACTGCTAAAAGTGAATTGCAGATGTAACTTTTCACCCGCATTCAGACTGTGCACCTGTCCTGTGGAGATTGGGAAATTATTTGATTGTTTATAGTGGAAGGAATGCACCGTATACCTGCAGCGACTGTTCCTTCTGTACTGGAGGAATCTTCCAGTTCAAACAAGTATTTGAAAGTAAGACTAGTTGATACAGTTGTCATGTTGTCTGATGAATTAGATTTGAACTTTTATGGTGGAAGTATCAGAACTGCATTTGACAACATCTGACCAGAAAACAACAAGGTATAAGGTAAATATAAGGTTCTATCTGACATTTTTGTCAAAATGTAGTTATTCACATATTCTTATTCTGTGACAACTTATGTACATTATGTGATGTTTTTTTTGTTTTTTTTTAAGTTGTGCACATTTTTGGACTTTTTATTTAGAAAACAAAAAGGTTCTATCTACAAAGTAAAACTCTAACTTGGTTCTATAAGGTACTATATGTGAGCCAATCAGCACTTTGAATGCACACAAGAGGACCAATCAGGATCAGCTTTCTTTGTCATGTCGCCGGACTGCTCCGTGACAGCAGGAAAGATTAAACGTGAAATATTTTATTTGTAAAACAATTTTAAAATATATAGTCAGTGAAACATTTTTCAATATTTATTAAGGGTGTATAGGGTCGCTAGCGACCTGTGGTAAGCTATGTAATAGTGTAAGTATATTATTTTTGCACAGCAATAATTAAATGTCTGATGACTCAATGTGCAATTCAACTTTTTTCCCTCAAAGTAGCACTGCTTGATACACAATGATGACGTGATTTTCCTTTGTAATTATCGCAGGCATAAAACAAATAATATCTGCAAAAATTTAACTGGCTTGAATGGCTTCACTGCAGAGCAATTACTGTATGCAGTGAAATATAAATGTCACTGTCATTTGATGGTGGATGTCGTGAATAGCGATCAAAATGTTTTTGAAGTCATTGAGAATGATAGTTTTAAGAATATGTTTGAGATCGCGAATATGAGCCAGATGCCGAATGTACTGGGGAAATGCGCTCTGAAGATGGCAGCGATGATAAAATAATCTGCTCAAATTGAACGCTTCCAAGTTTAAAAAGGTAACAAAATATGCTTTATTTTATTCTTTTGTAATTGTTATTAAAATATCAGGAGAGTTTTGTGCTATTGCAGCAGATAGAGATCCATCCGTATTAGATATAGTCTTGGTCCGGGTCGCTAAAGACCTGAATATGTAATGACTGCTGAAACATTCATGCATTTAAGTGTTAATCTTTGTTAAACAACTTAAGCATTGTCTGTTTTCTTGCAGTTTAAAGTCTGAAAATGTCTTAAATGTTACAATATTAAGCCTTAAAGCCAAATAGTCAACAATCTAATTGATGGGGTCTTAATTACAACAATAACAGTTAGCAGGTTATCTCGGACATACTGATCTCTAGAGAGAAAGCAATTTTACCTGTCCAACATTCTGTGGAATAAAGTCCTGGTCAGATGTATTATAGTAGCTACTTAAACAGTTCCTGCAATAATGTGTTGAATTACCCACCATATCCTATCTAAAATTAACATTTGCACTGGACAAAATATTTAGCACTGCCTTTTATGCTTAACTTGAACAAGAAAAAAATTATTTGTCCTAAAATATGAAATAAATATCTTAGGAAGCATTAAATTTACCTTTCTCATACATGTCAACACATTGTTACAACACTGATTTTATGTTTTAAAACAAATTGTAAGCAAACTGTTTGTATTTCTTGAACATTTTTGCTTAATGTTTTGCAAGATAGAACCTAGGCCTGGGTGATAAAACGGTATCGATATTTATCGACGGTACACCTTCTTCGATAACGATAGAAATTTTTTTTCAATATGGCGCACGATATAGGCACGTGCTATGAGTGACGCAGACAGCACACACAAACATGAACACATGCTGAAATGAGTGTTGTGCCTGCCTGTGATGAGGAGATTGTGAATAAAGAATGAATATTAGTCGAATTTAAAATAAACATTTGCATTTGAATGTTAGGTGTCCATTAGGGAGCGTCATCAGTGGCGCGCGAGATGCGGAGATAATGATGTAAGTGAAGTTGTTGCATTTTAATGTTTTGTTAGTCTAGCCCACGAGATGTGCCGCTGCTGCGCTATACATTCAAAATATTAGAGAAATATAGAGGCTCAATGCGGATAAGATCTTGATTAGGTTAAAACCGAAACCAAGCCATTCACACAGAACGCATATTCAGCACATTTTTTAGACGGACAAATATGACTGCTGCACTCGCGTTAAGTTAAAACAGTTTAAACTTGTAGAAAACACATCACAAATTTTATTCCTTGTCACTACGTCTCATATGTTTTTAAATGCAATCTGTGCGAATAGCGCTTTGGCTCTTTGGATTAAGCAATGCATAAATACATGATGCTGTTTTGTTCATAATTGTTAATGCAATTTACTAAATTATATTTGATTTTTATGAGTTAATCTAGACATACTGCACGTTTTTTATAGACAGTTATTGTCAGACTCTGTTCCATGTTTTGTCTGTGTCTTGCTCCCCAGGTGTTCCTTTCCCATGTTTAATTTGTCCCAGGTGTTCCCCATGATGGTTCATTGATCCCAGGTTTGTGTTTGATTGTTAAAACAAAAAAAAATTGTTGTTTGTCTCAATAAATTGGGTTAATTTAAAAATACAGTGGTTAATTAATATATATATATTATAATATATATATATTATACTCTGTTTTAAAAAAGGTTATAAAAAATGTCAATAATTATCGATACCGAACAATATGAAACATTATATTGTTGATCATTTTTTTAGCTATATTGCCCAGCCCTAATAGAACCTTATAAGTCCAAGCGGAAAATGACCTTTTAGAATTAGAAGGTTCTATCTGCATTTGACCTGTTCCCAAAATCCCCATTTACAAATCTGAGAGGATTTTGATATTGAAAACCTTTGAAGCTCAATATCTCAAAACTGCTCAGAATGCAGATAGAACCTTATAATTCCAAGGTGGTATTTTATTAGTTCAACTTTAAATTTTCCACAATTCATAATGAAAATATTTTCTGACCCTATATGTTATGTGCATGCAAATACAGTCTGAGAAATTACTCTGTTTGTCATATCCAATAGTGTGCCGATTAATGCGTATCTGTGCTTCCATATTAATTAATCCCTATACTGAATTTTGAAACAAGAATGACAAAAAATGCATCATGCGTCATATCTGAAAATACATCCATCCTCCAAACTGCTTGTCCTATGAAGGATACTGGAGCCTGATAACCGATGTCGAGTCAAAGAAAAGAGCCAGAATTCGGCCAGTCAGAATACCCTGTCATCTCCACGAGTCTACAGCCGGCACATCCCTCTGTGATACATGAGGAGGTCAAAAGAGCTAGTGTTCCAAGTTTCCCCATCCTTCTGCCCCAACACACCTCCTACTGGCACATTTACAGCATACACATATGACATAGCTCAACTTCCCATTCTGAGCACAAAGAGAGTCCCACATGCCACACAGTTCTGCTAGCTTTCTTCATTTCACTTCTCTTTTTGTTCTTCTTTACATATCTCTCTCTCTCTCTCTTATTGGCTGAAGCCTTATCATGCAGACCCAGCTGCTGTTTGGAAGTGTTTGAGGAAACCCAAGTCAGGCAGTATATCACTGCTTTGGGACTCCAGGGAGTGTCACTGGTGTTATTTTGAAGTGGCACTTTTTTACTAAATGAAAATTCCCTTTCTCCATTAAGTTTTTGCATATCCTTGCAAAAACTATCCCATTTTTTTTTTCTGTTCAAGCAGCATTAGTATGCATCCAAGACCACCTCATATTCTTTGGAATTCTCCCTTCTTTCATTTGGAGTGCACACTATAAGCAATTCAGTAGCAGCTGGTGTTGATCTTTAAAGTTGCCATAAGAAATTGTGTCCCAAGTCGAGCGAGAAACAGCTGACATGCGAGCAGGACTGCTGGTTAAAGGACACTGCGGCAATAACTGGGATGATTGGAAGATTTCTTGATTACCCAAAAGAACATGATGACAAGCTATAATGACCACTTCATCTCTTTTACGCATCCCACTGTCCTTGCTACTGTCATCACTGTCACAGTCCCGCTCAGTTACTCAGAAAAACAACTAGACTCAGAATGTCAGCAGATCCCTGAGCACTCACAATACTGTCCCTTTACTGAATAGCAATCTGCTCTTCCAAATTTACTGTTGCCTTCCAATAACTACTTTCTTAAGGGCCAGAAACAATAAATGATACAGTACAATTAAAAAGTTGTAGCCACTAGTAGTCCAGATCCCAAGTGGTTCAAGTTGATTAAAACTAAAACATAATTAGAATCAAGAACAAAAACATTAATTTTAAAATAACGGAACTCATAAGACAGTTACCTGAATGTGTTTACATTAATTTAGTGTAAAGCTTCAGCTCGATGACACAAATAACAGTATGCAGTCCAAGTTCTTAAAATGATAATTTCAAGCGTATATATTTTACATTTCAAGTATAGTAACTCAAAGTTTTAAATACTAAAATGCCCCATTATGTGTTCAGCAGTGCAGTATAACAGTATGAGAAATATTGCAGTTTTTTTTTTTGTTTGTTTGTTTTTTTTTTCTGTAAATTTAGGAATTTTTTTCTTATCCGCTGCACCTGTCTTGTTTGGAGTGCCCCAGGGATCCATTTTGGGACCTTTACTGTTTTCCCTTTATATGCTTCCCTTGGCCTACATTTTTCAAAAATACAGTATTTATTATCATTGTTACGTGGATGATTCTCAGTTTTATCTACCAGTAAGGCTTGATTCTGCCGTTTCATTTGATGTATTATTGAAATGTGTACATGATATTAAGACATGGATGTCTAATTATTTCCTGAAGTTAAATGAGAATAAAACCGAGGATTTAATATTAGGTTGTCCTGCACACTCATCTCCTGCTTTGGAAGCTCAGTTAGGTCCACTTTCAACTAATGCACGCAAACAAATCAAAAACCTTGGAGTGATTTTTGACTCCTCTCTATGTTTTGATAAACAAATTAGTGCTGTTATTAGAGCAAGGTTTTTTTTTTCCATTTGAGATCTATTGCAAAGTTGAAGCATCTTCTTTCAAGGAAGGATATGGAAGTTGTGATTCATGCACTTGTTACATCTCGATTGGATTATTGTAACTCTCTTTATTCTGGTCTTCCTCAATCTTCAGTGTCACGATTGCAAGCTGTTCAAAATGCTGCGGCAAGACTTTTGACTGGGTCAAAAAAGAGGGATCTGCACTTGTTACATCTCTATTGGATGATTGTAAATCTCTTTATTCTGGTCTTCCTCAATCTTCAGTGTCACGATTGAAAGCTGTTCAAAATGCTGCGGCAAGACTTTTGACTGGGTCAAAAAAGAGGGACCTGTAGGTAAAAAAAAAAAGAGGTAAACCGTACCACGGTGTCTTTTTTTTTGTAATAAAGTTCAGTACTATTTTATATGGAGTGTTATGTTTTTATTTTTATATCCAGTATCCATTTTAAAAACTATCGGTTAATTAATCGGTTATCGGCAAGTACGGTCCAACCTAGCTATCGGTATCGGTAAAATTCAATATCGGTCGACCTCTACTTTTGACTGGGTCAAAAAAGAGGGATCACATTTCTCCTGTCTTATCATCCCTTCATTGGCTTCCCGTTAAATTCAGGGTTGATTTTAAAATTCTTCTGTTTGTTTATAAGGCATTGTCTGGTTGTGCACCAGGTTATATCTCTGAACTTCTTGTGCCATATTGTCCTGCTAGGGCACTTAGATCTTCGAGTCACTTGCTTCTAACTGTACCACGGTGTCTGTACAAATCAAAGGGTGATCGGGCTTTTTCTGTGGTTGGTCCCAAGCTTTGGAATGGTCTCCCCTATCATGCGAGATCTGCTCCTTCTTTGGACATTTTTAAAGTCTAGACTTAAATCTTATTTTTACTCTTTAGCCTTTGCATGTGTGTAGTTGTTGTTTTTATTAGTAAATTTGTTTTATCACTGTACAGCACTTTGGATCAGTTTACATTGTGCTCAAATGTGCTTTGTTCTTGTTGTTGTTGTAGTAGAATCTTGTTGACTAGGGTGACCATACGTGCCATTTTCCTAGGACGCGTCCTGGCCAGGATTTCTATATTGCCTAAAATATCTAGGTTTTGGCTTTGTT
>NW_015552576.1:44013-60701 GCF_001515605.1 Sinocyclocheilus anshuiensis
AGAGCGGTTGTGATGTGGGGACAGGACTCAATCATACGGTGATGTTACCGATGCTGACTGGTGGAGAGACGATACCCATCTCCTTGAAAAACTCACACCCAGCCACCCGCTCCCCTGGGGCAAAACAAATGAAGCGTAAGTCTCCATACAGAGCGAGCTTTACTTCTTGCTGTTGGAGTAGGGTGATGCTGCCTTACAACAGCTGGATAGTTGACATCAAAATGTGTATGTGTAATTGTTGATTATAACCCATGATACTGTAATCACAGTTATTAATTGACTTTATGTTAGGGTGACCATACGTGCCATTTTCCCAGGACACGTCCTGGCCAGGATTTCTATATTGCCTAAAATATCTAGGTTTTGGCTTTGTTTGCGTGTGCAGACCGATTGGTGTATGACATCAAAATACCTCGAGAGCATTTTGAAAGCATAAGGAACCGTCTGTATGGTATTTTGATGTCATACACCGATCGGTCTGCACACGCAAACAAAGCCAAAACCTAGATATTTTAGGCAATATAGAAATCCTGGCCAGGACGTGTCCTGGGAAAATGGCACGTATGGTCACCCTATTGTTGACTGATTTTTAGTTCAGGTAATTAGATTGAATGATAATTCTTAATAAAGCTAGGGCTTAGTGCTGAACTCCATATTGTTGTGAGCATTGCAAATGGAGAGAATAAAGTCCTTGTACTTGAATGATTCCAGTTTGTATACATGTGTCTTTAAAATTTGCTGATTCTTTGTCTTTCCGTAACATCACATGAAAAACAAAAGTGATTTCCCAGGTGAAAAAAAGTGCACTTCCATGATATACTTAAAGTGCTCTATTTTTGCGCACTAATTTTGTACTTAATATACACCATGAAGATGAACTAAAATACGCTTTCAACATACTATCTCTATATGATAGTACTAAATGTATTTAGTTACCACTTGTAGTACACTTGAACCATATTTCATACACTAGCACACTCAAGTGTACTACAAGTGATGAGAGTATATATATATATATATATATATATATATATATATATATATATTTATATACTTTATTTGTAAATTACCTTTATTTATATAGCGCTTTTAACAATACAGATTGTGTCAAAGCAGTTTTACAGTATCAAATAGGAAAATAGTGTCAATGCAAAAGGACAATAGTAAACACTCAATTTTCAGTTAAATGCAGTTCATCATTGAATTCAGTGATGTTATCATCCAGCTCAGTTCAGTTTAAATAGTATCTGTGCAATCAAGACGACGATATCGCTGGAAATTAGTGTCCCCAACTAAGCAAGCCTGAGGCAACAGCGGCAAGGAACCAAAACTCCATCGGAGACAGAATGGAGAAAAAATCTTGGGAGAAACCAGGCTCAGTCGGGGGGCCAGTTCTCCTCTGACCAGGTTGCTCATCAAAACAGATTTCAGTACTTCAATAGGTTGGTATATTAACATTATATCAGTTAATTAAATTATGGTATTTAAATGAAAATTTAAGTTAAATCTGTAAAACTTAAAACATTGCTGCCATATTTTTTTATGGTAAAATTCTGGCAACCACAGCTGTCGTTATTTTTTACCATAAATTTTACGGATTTTTTTTTTTTTTCCGAGTGTAAGGAAAGAACAGACAACAATATTTTGCATGTGCCTCAGTATCCCTGCAGGATTGCCTGGAGAAGAGTTACTTTGCCATAGGGGTCATTTTCCATCTCCAGGATGAGAATAAATGAACAACATTCAAAAAAGCAACATCATGGTCATCACATGGGATGATTTTAAAACCACTCATGCCATCCCCTCTCTACACTGAAGCCATTGTGGATCTGCTCACATTCGGCTGATCTCTCTGTCCAGCCTCTCTCAGAGAGAGACCGTGACTCATAACATGGTTAATTTGAGAGGTTCTCATCTCATTTGCATCATGTCTACTCTTCTGTTCCAACCTGCTGTCCTCTTCCTCTCTGCTCACACCACTTTTACACTTTTTGCTCTTTCCTGAACTCTTTCAATGCCTACTGCCCTCGCTCCTCCGCTCCCTCTTCCTACACCATCCGTTATTTCTTTCCCATCATCTCTTTCTACCTCCTCCACCTTTCGCATCTTTCTCATTGTTTCTCTCCTCTTCCTCTACCCACTCCACCTCTGCTTGTCTTCTTCATCTCCCTCTTCTTGTTCTTTCTCCAGGGTCCTCATTACTTGTTTGTTTTGAGTTTCCATAGGTGTTTTGAGAATCTTGGGCCTTAGCTTGGTGTCATGAAGCTTAGGAATTAAATAAATTTAAGATCTCTCATTTCACATTGCATTTATGAATGATATATCACATGACAGTCCTTGAGATGGCTCTGTAATTTGCATAAAATTCAGTGGTGTTAAACTACATCACTTATATAAGCTTATATGAAAAATAATACTGCTCCACAAAAAAAAAAATTACGTGTAAGAGGACGTTTCAACATCTGCTAAAAACCCAATTCCTCATGGAGCTCTTCTGAGCAGCGCATCAATACCAATGATATGGGTTAAAGACAGAGAGTACATGGAGCATGTACAGAGAGCATGGTCTAAGGTTTGGTTTTAGCATAGCATGACAACATGTTGAAATATTTGTCTTTCTTCTGCTGTTTCCTGCTATGGTCTGAACAAAATAGATTCCTAAAGTACTAAGAGGTTTATTTCCAGAATGAGCACCTATTAAATGCATTCAGGCTGAGTAATAACAAAAATGCTGCTTCCTTTGGCAGAACACCTGGGGCCTCATGTATCAACTCTGCGTACACACAAAAACTTTGCGTACGCCAGCTTTCACGCTCATGGTCGGATGTACTAACAGTGAAATTAACGTGAGAATGTGCGTTCCTCCACGCCAACTTCATGTCTGGCGTACGTACATTTCTCGTGGTTTTTGTCCGTTGGCGACTCCTAGAGGCAATGAAGTGAAGTGGCAAACATTAGACTACGAATTGTTCTACAAGTCGATCGCGCCACCACCTGTGAGAAACATTGCTATTAATTTGTAATTAATAAAATAATTGACATACTATTGTCACACGAGCCTCATGGGAATATTCTATCAATTATGCAATTAAGTGAGAACATATAAAATCATGTGCAAATTGATAACCTTAGTCTATATGGCAATGGCAGCGTTAGCTTTATTAGAGGACATTGCCAATGGCAGAATACGAAGAGAACAAGTTTTTAGGGACCACAATGATTTTCTGGCCCACGATGATAACTGGCTTATCAGCCGTTTCAGATTTCCAAGGGCTATCCTCTTGGAGCTCTGTGATGAGTTGGGTCCGAATTTGGAGAGAGAGACAGCAAGGAGCCACGCATTACCCGTTCCCTTACAGGTGCTGACAACACTTGGTTTCCTGGCAACTGGTTCTTTCCAAAGGGAACTGGCAGACCGCTCAGGAATACGCCAGTCGTCTTTGAGCCGTGCAATGCCAGCTGTATGGGTCTCCGATGGCCCTAACGATTTGCTGTTGTGAATCCAGAACAGCATGCATCAAGATGCGGCCAGACGGACGGGACTCAGCACTGGGGGGAGCACTGGAAACGCCAGAGACGCTGGACACACTGGGCCCTGGTTGCTCAGGAGGGGCAGACTCCGAGTGCGTGCCAGTGGACGTTCCTGCTGTTGCACCATATAAGT
The DNA here is from genome assembly GCF_001515605.1 of Sinocyclocheilus anshuiensis. Lineage (NCBI taxonomy): Eukaryota > Metazoa > Chordata > Actinopteri > Cypriniformes > Cyprinidae > Sinocyclocheilus > Sinocyclocheilus anshuiensis. The sequence continues at coordinate 47,678 of NW_015552576.1, forward strand.
CCAAATAAACACAGGCACATGTTAACGGTGATTTGAGTCTGTTCCTTATTAATGGGTACACACATTTGCTATAAATGCCATGGATATGTAAAATCTCTGGTGTATGCTACTTTTGGTAAGCTATATTGCATGCATTTGAAAATTAAATGCAGTCTGGTAAGCTATGTGTACCAAAGTTAAGCAAATTAATGAGAAATTAGTTACCTTCGTGGCAGTCCTGTAAATCCAAGTCTCCCACCGCAACGGATACTACTCCGGAGAGTAAAGTGTCGCCCACAATAGAGGCAACTCTCTTCTCAAAGGGTGTAAGTTCATCGACCCCTGTACCACCGCCTGTTCTGCCCACACTTTGTCGGTGCGCAGCAGTTCTCCGCTTAACTTCCACCTTTATATCGGACCATTTCTTTTTAAGCTCATTTACAGTGCGATTTTCCGATCCCACCGCGTTGACGGCATCAGCCAAACTGTCCCACTCATTTTTTTTTCTTTTGTTATTAATTCCAGAGGACAAAGTTCCAAATAAAATATTTTTTCTCGTTTCTACCTCTGATAGTAACACCTCCAATTCACTTTCAGTAAAGTTTCGTTTCTTGCTGCTTGTTTTTGACATTTTCTTTCTGCTTGCTTTTGCCAAAGTGGACTCATTACCACATTCAAATTTATGTAATTGAGGGAGGAGACAGGGCGGGGTGTTGTGCTCGTGCATGTGCACTCAATTTCACATTAATTGGGATGTACAAAGAGAATATGCTTGGGATCCTGCGTACGCAGAGATTCATACATCTGATTTTTTTTGTGCGTACGCACATTTACAGCTTTGTCCGTACGCAATGTTTTAGTATGAATTCAACGCAAGTCTTTGTACATGAGGCCCCTGGTGTCTCCACATCTTTTGTTTCTCTCTCTCTTTCTCAGAAGGTATCTCTCCATCTGCTCTGTCTCCATGTTAGAAGGTACCATCTCTCTCATTCCTCACAATACTTTGGATATTGTCAAATCCTTTTTTGTAGATTGTTCACATAGACACACACAAAACAGAGAAGGAGATAGATAGATAGATAGATAGATAGATAGATAGATGATAGATAGATAGATAGATAGATAGATAGATAATTATTATATCAAAAAGTTATTTTATTTGGTACCTACTCAAATGTATAATGAACATGTAATGTGTACATGAAAATGTAAGTATATCATAAAAGTTTAATTAAAGGCTATATGAAAGAAAAAGGTTAAATGAATATGTATTCTAAATGTGCAGTATGTAATGCTCAAGATTAGTGTTTTTTTCTTCTTCTTCCCCAATCAGTGACAATAAACCAAGTGCCATTTGATTTCTAAATGCCAGGCATTATGGGGAAAATTTTTTTTTTTTTACCAAGTTACCTTAATAACTCATTACATGACCATTCAAATAATTACAAATCATGGCTAACTTAATGTAGTCAGGTCAATTCAATCATGTAAAACAATATTTAAGACCTGAATGTAATTAATTTTGATAATTTTAATATTACTGTATGAAGCACTTTTTATACATGACAAAACATTTTTTTACAGCATAGTTTAATTCTCCCATCAATCACTGCTGTCTCTTTGCCACAGCAGGAGTCAGTTGTCCCAGAGTTTTAAATACTGTTTCATAATGGCACAATATTATTTCAGTTGTTTGGAGCTCATAGGGGTTCTTGGGTAATACGTAATCAATGTGCATTGTTCAACAGGTGAATAGTTCTCGGTGACCTCGGAGGTTGGTGGTAGATTAGTCATTGCTCACACAAACTAACCAGAGAGCTGCTATGATTGCTTATCAAAGGATTGGCACTTTTCATGTCATTTAAAAAAAGCTATTTAAGCCCACTTTTACCACTGCTAAATAGGAACACCAAATACGGGATCTGTCACAGTATTTTCGCTATAAAAGACCCTCCTCTCTAAGATTTAAAGACACTGGGGACTACAGTCATATGGATCCTCTAATGAAACATGGTGATGGCAAGAAGAGATGGCAGGAAAAACAAGAAATCACAATATATTAATATTTTTTACATTAAGCTTTTACATCTTTCATTTATATTACATACCTCTCCTGTGCCTCTTTTTTAATGTAAACGTCAATGCTGAACAAAACAGACCATCACTGCAAGCTTGTAAATATTCAGGGTGGAAGATCTCCAGGAACAGGATTGGGTATGCCTGAACTAGTGTGCTTCTCAAACGGAACGATCCTTCCTACACCAGTCTTTACAGCGGTACAAAGTATGGCGCAGGGGCCATACAAAGAACCCCTTAAGCCCCTGTGCAGTTCTTGTTCTCTAACTCACTCTTAGGGTGTATTCAGAGCAGGAAAGTCCGCTAGTTCACTTGCTTTGGTCCGGACCAAATATAATGTTGATTTATTTGTTTGGTGTGGTTTACTTTCACACGGCCCTTTTTGCAAGTGAACCAGAAACTGTAAACAAAACCACACGTGTGCTTAAGGTCATCCATTCAACCGTACCAGAGTTCGTTTGGAAGCGGACCGAGACCACCTCTTCAGCTGGGTCTCGGTACGGTTGTTTGGTCCGCACCCAAGTGCGATTACACGTCAGTGCAAGGAAGAGCAGAGGTCAGATCCAAATGCAAGCAGTAGGAAGTTTTAACCCCTTCGGACCCTGTGTCCATTGAAATGGAAATCACATGATGTTTTGTTTAAACCAATAAAATGTTATGTTTTCGTAATATGAGCAATGCCTTTTCACTGATTGGTCCCTGATCAACCAATCACAATGAAGATATGAGTCCTAACTTAATCTGATTGAGCTACAGGCACCACAAAAGAGAGGCATGATTAACCAACTAGACAAGAAGAGGAGGAAGTCCACATTTTACCTTTTTTTAATGCAGATTTATGTTTATGGTAGCCTCATCAAGTTGTACCTATTATAAAATTAAGACTATCAAATTAAAATATTCAAAGTTATTTTGAAGATCTTTCAAAGTAATCTTGCAGAACACAGGATTAAAAAAAAAAAAAAAAAAAAAAAAACCAATTTTTTTAACAGTAGTGTACATACAAGTTAGAATTAGCAAAGTTTAAGTGCCGAGTTTGAATAGAGCATATTAATGGATTTATTTATTTTTAATAGAAACACTTCTTTAAATTTAAACAGAAAAATATTCATTTTTGTAGAGTTGCAGAGCTCAAAATTTACTACATAATGCAATGTCACATCTGGGGCCATTATCTTTCATGTTAGATGTGCATTTATTAAATGATCTGGCTCATTTTTCCTGTAGTGCCCAGCAAAACAGACCAAAGAAAATTAAGTAACTAATACTTCCCTCTCCTCATATGGCCTCTTTCTGAAAGATTGAAACTGTCAATCAACTTGTTCACCTTAGAAACTAATGAGAGCTTCTCAAGGTCTTTTGATGTTGAGGCTGGGCTGTAATTGGTGTGTCAGTATAGGGACTGTATAGTTGTATCTCTCCAGATGAATGAGCTTATAGATCTGCACATCCCTCCACACTCATCCATCACCCCAGCTGTATACAGTACTTAGATGAACCCCATAGGCCGGGGAAATGCACTGCAGCAGATAAAAAAGCAGCACACTGTTCGACTGCGAAGAGACCATGGCCATGATGCGCTCCATCTATGTTTGCCAGTGTCTCAACTGAAGGATACTTGATCTGACTGCGGTTATAAAACATGCAGCAGTTAAGCGGTGGTTCTTGAAATCACGAAACCTTTTAAAGACCACCTCTTCAGCTGGGTCTCGGTACGGTTGTTTGGTCCGCACCCAAGTGCGATTACACGTCAGTGCAAGGAAGAGCAGAGGTCAGATCCAAATGCAAGCAGTAGGAAGTTTTAACCCCTTCGGACCCTGTGTCCATTGAAATGGAAATCACATGATGTTTTGTTTAAACCAATAAAATGTTATGTTTTCGTAATATGAGCAATGCCTTTTCACTGATTGGTCCCTGATCAACCAATCACAATGAAGATATGAGTCCTAACTTAATCTGATTGAGCTACAGGCACCACAAAAGAGAGGCATGATTAACCAACTAGACAAGAAGAGGAGGAAGTCCACATTTTACCTTTTTTTAATGCAGATTTATGTTTATGGTAGCCTCATCAAGTTGTACCTATTATAAAATTAAGACTATCAAATTAAAATATTCAAAGTTATTTTGAAGATCTTTCAAAGTAATCTTGCAGAACACAGGATTAAAAAAAAAAAAAAAAAAAAAAGCTAAACACAGAGCTACAAATTCTAATGTTAAATGTTTTATGAACATTGATGTTAATGAAATTAATATGATTTCATTTGTCATCAAAGTGACCATAGCATGTCAATCAACTTTTCATTGGTTTTAGTGAGAAACAGCCATAGTGGATGTGAGAGTTTTTTGGAGACTTCATATCATCTTACTTTTTTTTTCCACATTCTTACTGCATTGTTCATTCTTATAGTATGTTATTTTCAAAATCTTAAACACTAGTTCAACTATAGTGCACAAGCGCTACTTAATATGTATGGTTAAAATGTAATCCAGAGCATCAAACGGTGAACATAACTTGGGGAGAACCAGGCAAAAGAAACAACTTCACAAAGACAATGACTGATCAAGACTAACTGAAACACTGGGCTATTTATACACAGAGAAGCTAACAGGATGACAAGGTAACATGAAACACCTGTGAAAGCAATCAAGACGACCAATGAACCAATAGGACTACAAGTTGACTACAAAAGGCACTCTAGACAGGAAGTAACACAAAAGTCCAAACACAAGACAGGGGAACATGAGCAAGATCATGACAAAGACATTAAACATGGACTATGCCCACTTACTTGAGACAAGTTACTTACAGTTGTTATCTGTAAACTCTTGTTTGTTGTGTCATTTCAAGTATTTGTATTTTTGTTTTGGTTTCCCTATATGTAATTGCTTACAGTTGGCACAAGGAAGATTCACAAATTATCAAATAACAATTATTTGCTCATTTGCGAACAACAAATTTTCCAAAACAAACCAAGTTTTGTTTGTGTACTTGTAAACTAAATTTCTTAAAAAAACAAACAAAACTTTTTTTTTTGTTGTTGCGCCACTTGCATCCAGTGTAGACACAGTGTTAGGGCCAGGGTTAGAGTTAAGGGATAGAAAATGTGATGAAATTCCATTCCGCCTATGGAGAGACCCCATAAAACACATATACATGTGTGTGTGTCACAAACAGAAGAGGAGACAACAGAATACAGACACCGGTCCTTCATTAGTGTGCAGTGACACGGAAGAAGATACAGATGAGTAAAACAGTCAGATTGTAACCACAGTCATTACTTAGCTGACGACAGAAGTCCTTTTAATGTTATTTCAGGTATAGTATGAATGGAATCCAGCGAATGCGGAAACTAGGAGAAGCAAGACAGATGATGAAGACTGAAGAAATAAAGTATCCAAAATCCAGGTAGGTCTATACACACAGCAGTGAAAGAAGTGACCAGACAAGGATGTGATGAACAGGGTGAGTGTTGGCCTTTTCAAAATACCCACACTTGCATTCTTTGCACTTGACCACTTGACTAATTATATGACGTATTTCCTGCAAGTGTTTAACCACAAGTGTGGTCTTCTACAGTACATTGGAAAGGTTTGCTAAACTCAGGACATGTTTCAGTACTTACCAAAGAAGAGAGAGAAAAAAAAGAAAAAAAAATCAGAGAGAGAAATTATTAGATGGAAGTACAAATTAGGAGTCGGTGTGTCATTCTCAGTGGAGATAAATTGACAGTCACACAATAGGTAACTTACAGTACAAGAACAAATGTCAGATAAAGATCTATTCAGATAAAAATCTACACTATAGAGATAATACAGTTGATATACTGGTAAAATATATCTTAAGTGTCTGGAAAATGACACTGTCTGGAGAAATGGTTCTATAAAAAAAGTATAAATGACAATCCTAAAGACAATTGTGGTAAGAAAGTCAAATTCACATCACTAATGTGCACTATTATAGAATACAGTCAATTATCGTTCTTGGTAAAACTTTCAAGAAACCTTTGATTCAGGCTAAAACAGGAGAAACTGTTTTACTGTGTACACATGAGAGAAAATATTAGTGTCAGTTTAAAGATATATTACATGTAGTTAATGTAAACTGATGTAGGAGGTTTCCTACTATTGATATTCTATATTCCTTAAAAAAAAAGAAAAAGATGCTTGACCATCAAGTTTTTTGGTGCATTTTCCATTTTAACATCCCACAGTCAACAGATGGAGTTTAACCTTTTCCCAGGAACCTCTGAGAATACTCTTCAATTAGTGGGCTTGTTACAGGAGGCACTAACCTTTTCATGAATTCACTCTGCACATTTTAGATCTGCGCTCATTTTGGTTGGGGCTAACAGTAAAACTGCAGGGACTAACGGAGAAATGTCTGAGATTAAATGAGAATATCACAGTGTATGTGTTTGTATCATATGCATATGGAAACTACATAGACACGCAATGCTATGAAAAGTCTGAAAGTCTCAAAGACTGCAGAAGACTGGTAAGACTCAAGGTCAAGGACATCTGATTGTACTTGTCAGCCCTGTGTTCCCGTGTTTGTTGTGTTTTTCTCCGAATGTGCTCCGAGACCTAGTTTCCCTTAGTTCCCCTGATTAGTTCATTCTGTTCACCTGTGTTGTTGATCATCTCGTTTGCTCCTTTCTTTCCCTGTCTTTATAAGTCTTCAGTTTCTGTCCAGTGTTAACGTCGAAAGGTCCATGTGCTACGTGTGTGTTCCTGTTTATGATTAAAGACTGTTCCTAGTAAATGCTCCCACGTCTCCTCGCTCCAACACAGTAGGCAGCACCGTGACAGTACTACTGTATATGGGGCAATTTTTGGGAAACAATTTTGCAACCTGATTTAATGGCAAAAACATTACTACCCATACACTGAACACGGTTGCCGTGATTTTGCCAAGTATGACATGTTCCTGGATCAACATCTTTTGTTGATCCTGGATCAACATTACTGTTTAAATATACAGACTTAAGCCAATCCCCACCCCTAAACCTAAACTTACCCATAATTTATTGCTAAAATCAGAGGGAAATGATAGTTGATTAACAAGGGTGTAGAAGCATCTAATCCTGATTGTAAGCCTAAAACTGACATTTCCTGAAAAGTTATCTCTTAATTCTGATTGGTTGATTGGAATGATGTTCCAGGATCAACAAGGATGTTGATCCAGGAACATGTTGTACTTGGTGAAATCACGCTCACCCACTGAACACACACCCAAAATAATTTAAACAAACAAACAAATAAATAATATTATTGTTGTTGTTGTTGTTGCTGCTGTTGTCATTAAACCTTATTTGGCAACACTTTAGGGACCAGTTCTTAATATTATCTAGTTGTTTATTAGCATGCATATTACTAGTATATTGGCTGGTTATTAGTACTTTTAAAGGACGTCTTATTCTGCATGAGCTTATTTTGGATCCCTTAATCCACCTCATACCTAAACTTAACAACTAAACTGACTTACTATTAATAAAGTGACGTGACGTGACATGTGGCCAAGTATGGTGACCCATACTCGGAATTAGTGCTCTGCATTTATCCCATCCAAGGTGCACACACACAGCAGTGAACACACACCCGGAGCAGTGGGCAGACATTTTTTTTTTGCATATATGTTGGGGTGTGATTTTTCAAGGTAAAGAAGTCACAACAGTTTTATTTACATTACACTATTTACACATTTATGAGCACTTAACCCAACCCCTGCACCTAAACCTACCATTTGTCAATAAAACACAAGATATAACAGGCAGATACAGCTACAGTCATAATTTATTCAAATTGTCTTCTGACGCAAAACGATTTATTTGTGAGAGGAATAGACGAGATCGCCGTCTCCGTCCGCCGTAAAGCTCAGATCCTGTGTGCAGTTTGTGTGCAAATTAAAAAAATGCAGTCAGAAGAAGCTGGTTGTGAAATCCCAGACAGCAACATAGTGTTGGCCCGGATCCGGCCCACATCTGGCCCATGTGAAATCCATGCGGGCCAGATGTGGGCCGGATCTGGGCCGAAACTGTCTGCTGTCTGGGATGCTATTGGCTCTTGTGTGTTTCGTGACCGATTGCGTCATGCTACGGGAGTATCTTTTTGAATGAGATGTGAGCGGCGCGTTAACGGAACGGGATCATTTTCAACTATTAAAATCGTATGTTTTATTCACTTCTTCGCATAAAGATATCGTATGGCTTGGCTTCAGAAGACTTGGAATGCAACACAACTTCTTTGTAATGCTTTTATACTGCTTTTTTATGGTCCGCTTTTGCAATAAATACTTGTGACTGTACTTTTATTTGCCTGTTACGTGTTTTATTTTGTTCAGAAGTGGGTAGTTTTAGGTAGGGGTGGGGTTAGGTGCTCTAATGAAAGTATACATTTATATAAAATTATTTAAATTTATTTTACAAATGCATGCAAACCATTACATTAAGACAAACAACTGGAAACAATGGAGGACCCTTCACGTCGAAAAGTGACGCAAAACGGATACCCCTGTGCGTAAAAATATGACGCCAAAGGGGTACCTTGGGCGTCAAAAAGCGACGCCAAGGGGTCCTGACCAAGCTTAAATATGTGACGAGTTGGGAGTGAGAACGTGTTATTACTACCAGTGTTACCAGTGAACTACCAGTGTTACCAAGAAGTGCATTACAATATTGTGTTACTCCATAAAAAGTAACAAATTGCGTTACTTAGTTATTTTTTTTATGGAAATTAATGCATTACGTTATTTTTGCATTACTTTTTGTCACCTAGGCTGGGCTTGGTTATTAAAAAAAAAAAAAAAAATTGACAACGATAAAGGCTCTTTCACACCAAAAATGAAATGAATGAGCCTCAGGCTGAAGGAAATGCCTCTACACTTACTCCCAATTTCTCTCACGATGCGGTTAGGAGAGCTGTGAGTGAATAAATGGGAATTTATTTGAAAAATAAATTTAAAACTAATGTTACTTTACTAGTTACTTAAAGTAATCTGACTACATAACTTGTGCTAATGCGTCAACCCCAACACTGATTCTAACTGCAGTACTTCATCAGCAGAGAAGAAAATGTGTGAAAACTGAAGGACTGTCAAACATTAGGGAGGATTGTGTCCAGACAACACATAACTATTGCTGGAAAATGACAGCAAACATCAGTATTGTTTGGTTTCCCCAAAAACCAACCACAGAGAACTTCACAAAGCCAACATCCATGAAAGAGTTGCAAAAATAGTTAATTTACAGTTTGTACACGGTCTGTAAAAGTCATATGGGTGGTGAATAAAAATGGGAGAAAAATAATAATAAAATCTCCAGATTGGTGACGAAATGCCATCATGGTTAATTAAAGAGAAGAGACGACTGTGATGCATATTTCGGTGCTAATTAGTATCACGTCTCCAAAGACACAAGTGATTAGATTCCTAAAATGTCCCTGATGGAAATTGTTAAATTGCTAAAGAGCTGTTCAAGGGCTTTTCTTGGTATTTTCAGCGCCAGAAACAGCAGACACACATACTATTCTTCTGAACGACAGAGCAGGTTTCAGAGCTTCACAACCAGATGCTTGAAAATCCCCTATGGGACGAGGAGTTTCTTACATAACAGCTAAGATTAAACTAATAAGGATTTGCCTTTTTCTAAAGGTCTTTGAAAAGACTCTAGAGTATTCCATGGATTGTGTTAACTTAAGTAAACCATCACAACATTTAATTTTAGTAAAATTTAAATTCTGTCATCATTTACACATTTCCCAATGCCATATGTCTTTCTTTTTTATAATCCTACAAAGCCTACTGTATCAACACAATTAACACTTAAAACCTTCACTTTCACTTAAAAACCTGTTATGCACAATCCACTAAATGCCTTCTGTCATCTCAATGATGAGCAAGTAAGGCATTTTAGTATTATTGTAAAAACTGTGAAATCTTCGTTACTGACATAAATGTAAGAATACATGGTCACACTTTAGTTTGGGGACTAAATTCTCACTAGTAACTAACTATTAACTACAACTTTTGCCTCAGAAAACTCCTAATTTGCTGCTTATTAATAGTTAGTAAGGTAGTTGTTAAGTTTAGGTATGGGGTTGATTAAGGAATCTAAAATATGCTCATGCAGAATAAGGCATTAATATGTGCTTAATACATACTAATAAACAGCCGATATGCTAGTAATATTGTTAGTTATATTTCAAAATGAACACTTACTGGACTAAAGCAATTTTAGGTTTACTTGATCCATACATCATATTTGGAGAAATCATGTTAAAATGTATCAAATATGATCAATTAGGCTTTTGAGAAACCCTTAATATTTATATGCACTTTTTATAAGTAGCCTGCTGTACTATAATACAGATTTAATTGACTTACATCACAAGCTGTCAGAAATTCATCTTACTTTTTGTCAATTTAAATATCAGAAAGCTGCACCAAATTGCCTCTGAATTTCCCTTCTCGAGTATGGGTTCCATAAAACATCCGAACATGCCTAATGAACTCCTGATGCTCTTAAATATTGAGGACATGATAATTGCAACTCCTTTTTACAGGTATGGGAGTCTAATTTTGTTTGAATGACTTGAACTTTTAGTCTTCCTCATGATAAATGATGCACTAACTCTCTCCTGAATTACTCAAGAGCACGTATACAATAAATTTTTTACATTTAGAACATGTTAAATCCTTTTAATGACTTGGTTTAGCTAGCTGCATAGCTGCGGTTAAGCCATAGTCCATGGCAACCGTATCTCAGAGAGTCTGGGGAAGAAAGAATAGCCTTTTGTGCTGGGAGCTCAAACAGACTGTATTGCACCGGTTCTTTATTCTTTTTCTCTGTTGTAAATGAATGGGAGGAAAATCAAATAGTGCGACTAATAAGCTGAATTCAGAACAGGTGCAGGGGGAATGTAGCCTGCAATCATTCAGAGGCTTAGTTAAACAACGCAGAGAGCATGTGTTTGTGCCTGTCTTCAGTTTGCACACGGTACACGTGCCGCTAAAGAGTCCATTTTGCATTAGGGTGTAAAATGTATCTGCCAATACTCTGGACGTGCCGAGGCTCACCGGCAAATACAAGATGGTGTAATGGCTCTGTGGATTGTAGAATGAATAGCTGATCAAAAACTGGACTGGAAAGCACTACAAAATGAATTACTGTATGTACAATGAATTCTGTCATAGCTGGAAGATATTACAACATGTTGCAATAATAGTACAATGGTTTAACATTGATCAATAGTAAGGAAATCACACTAGGACAGCTCAGTTTCCAAATACTGCTGAGAGGAAGACACTAAATAATATACTACAAAACCTTTGAGCTGCTCTCTGTCTACCAACCATACAGCTAGTCTTCTAAAGCACTGTTCACTTCTAGTGACTTCTGGTGTTTTGAGCGACAGCTACTGTTGGCGACTGGATGTGTGTGTCCAGTGGCACAACACAGTTGTTTGGGAGCGACAAACAATTGGAGTGAAGACTGCGTTAGTGTTGTTCACATCACCATCTTGAGTGCAGACCAGACAAGACAGATAATTTATGGTGAGATTTCACAGTTTTTATCTGTAAACACAGTATGGATAGCCTATAATAAAATGACACATGGACAAGAAACTGTCACAGTCTCAATGAGTTTGCTTCATACACTGATAGCTTTTGAATGAGCAGTTAAGCACTAATACAGTCAAAGGTGCTTTTTTTTTTTTTTTGGCCTGTACTTAACCATAAAAATACCATGTAAAAATAATATGTTTGCAGATATTAAGGAAACAGTTCACATACTTTGTTTCTCTGAAAAACAATGCTACAGCCAGTTATTGTACTCTGAAATGTGTGTTCTGTGTCAGAATGTCTGTGTTTGGTCTGTGTGACTCCACCCACAGCCAGTTTAACCAATAGTATTTCGACACATTGGGTTGCCAGTTGGTGGAAAATCGCAACCTTATAAGCCAGCAAACAAACTGGGTCAGAGATCACAGATTCTACCCGACCTAAAAAGCTCTATGACCAAAGTGGCAAAATCAACTCACCATCTTACAGTTTAAGACTCTATTGTCAATTGGTCTTGTTCCTGTTGCGCAGGGGTGTCAAAACTTGTCCCTGGAGGGCCACTGTCCTGCAGAGGTTAGCTCCAACCCTAATTAAACACACCTGAACCAGCTAATTAAGTTCTTCAGAATCACTAGAAACTTCTAAGAAAGTGTGTTGGAGCTGGTTGGAGCTAAAACCTGCAGGATGTTGGCCCTCCACAAACAGGATTGGACAACCCTGCTGTTGCATGTCATCAATTTGGCAACCCGCATGAGTGTTGAGGGGTGGGAGAAACAACTCTCTCCAATATGTTTTATTTGGACTGCAGTACCTATTTCAACCACTAGCTCTCATATTACATACTGCACCTTTAAAACTGTTTCCTCTGCATAATTGTAATGTTTAATAGACTTGTTACCTGTAGCAGAAGAACCGCTTCTCAATATTATTAACTCATCGTTATCTTTAGGTCACATCCCAAAACCATTCAAGCTGGCGGATATTAAGCCTCTTATTAAGAAACCACAACTAGATCCTAATGAACTGGCAAATTACAGACCCATTTCAAATCTTCCGTTTATGTCTCAGGGCTCAGTTCTTGGACCACTTCTCTTCTCTGTCTACATGGCATCACTGTGTTCTGTCATTCAGAAACATGGCTTTTCATATCACTGCTATGCTGATGACACTCAACTCTACCTTGCACTCTATTCATTTGCTGCTTGTTTTCTTTAAAAAAATATTATATCTGTTTTCTTTTCATTTATTAACAAAAGCAAAAAATACCTCTAACACTAGCTTGCTCTAATCTTTTTCTATTATATCTGTTTTCTTTTTATTTATTATATTAGAAAAAAAAAAACTTGCTATGTGTACTGCGTTAAGCTAACTGAGACTTGTTATAGCACTTGTATATCATTGCTCTTT